>NW_005187604.1:119548-160504 GCF_000239375.1 Pundamilia nyererei
CACACACACACACACACACACACACACACACACACACACACACACACACACACACACACACACACTCCAGGAGGAGCAGGTGTTTTTAAGTACCCAATTGTGCCGCTGTGAGCTGCATCCTCAGATGTGCATCAGATGGGTTTAGGCAAAGAATTAATTTGAGCTGCCTCTAGAAGGGGTAAATTGGCAGTAAGGGGTGGGGTGGACTGGGGGAACAGCACCACCCACCTAGTCCCTAATCAGGTGAATGTTCCTAACTCAATATCGGGCACCAATGGTCACACTCAATTATCCTCATCCTCTACCTCCCAATCTGTTCCCCCAATTCCCTAATAACCCCCTAGCCAACTCCCTCAAGATATGAGGCTTCTGCTCTTGTTGGCCTCCTCAGGAGCGACACATCCAGTCAGTCTTTGGTCTCTGATTCTTAAAATTTACCAAAGTCAAAATGAAAACAGTGGATATTTGGGGAATATGTAAAAAGTTTAAAGATTCACACTTAGCATGAATACTGGGAAAAGGCAATAATAGCTCTGTTGTAAACTAACCTGATGTGAACCTGAATCTCACACATTAGCATGCCATATTTTATGTTTTATCTTGATTGCAAATTAGATCATGATAAATCAAACACTGGAAAAAATCCTAAAAACTAATATCGCATCATTTGACTCGCCTTAAACTTCCAAAATACCTCCCGGCTGCAAAGCATTAAGGGTTTAACACCCAGTCCTCAGTGGAATAACGGGTTATTTTTACAGATGCACTTGGCAAGTTTCCACATTGGCTGTTTCAGATGTTGATACGAGGTAAACTGCTGGTGTGTGTCTGTACACAGCACTGCTTTACACCAGAGGAGGAAAAGAAAGGACAGAGCTCAAATCTTTGCCGTTCCACCTTTCCACTGGTCAGAGCCTTTGTGTAATTTAGGCAGATAACCAGACCGCTGGCGCCTCACTCCTTTCAAGCTGTTCTTGAGAATAACATCAGTTCAAATGTCTGCCAGTTTACTACAGAGAGGGGTTTGATGGCAGAGCGTCTTGTCATTGGAAGATTTGTTTTAGGGGAGTCCAACAGACCTGATGAATAAAGTGCCAGGGATTTATTACAGGATTTTCCAGCAGGCCTTTGAAGTGAGCGACTGCTGCCTCTCATCTACCAATCCACACTCAAAAATGTGGCCGTGTGGATATATTTATTACCGGGCTATTTTTAGAGCGGTGAGTTTTTGCTAAAGCGAGTTCACTGCTGAGGAAAAGCCTTGCAACAGCGCAAGTGAAGCGTCAGCTCTGCACATGGAATATGAGCTTGTTTTCCTTTTAATTAAAGATGTTTACGCCTTAAGAGTAGTGAGATGTAACCCACTTCTCTTTGTGGAATTAATTAAACAGTTTTCTTTTTTTTCTTTCCTTTTTTTAAATATCATCTCTTTGATTAGTTTTCATTCCTTCCACACATAAACTTCATGTAGTGGCACACACAAGTGACACTCCACACCCCCGGAGTTGTATTTTGATATGTTTCCACCACATAAAGTTTGGGAGTAATTAGGGTGTATCTAAGAACATGGCTATGTTTTCATCCCCTCTGACCCAGGCCGTTATCAAACATCTGCTGAACCAAAGCCAAAAATAAAAAACGAGGGCTGTCATGGTGGAAGAGGGGAATTCTTCAGATGCCCCCTCCCTGACCATTCTGGGCTATTTTAAGTATGGCCAGAAGTTGGTGTGTAATGATAAGCTGTGGGGCGTAGCTGACATGCCTGCCATATAATTCCCTTTATGACTCAGGAAGCAATGGTTACATTGCCCCCCTAACCCTCCAGGGGTGTGAATCATTAGAGTCTGTCCGCAAATATGCCCAATCAACAGGGCCTATGGGACTCTATTTCTGTCACTTATCTCAAGTAGTGGATAACTTTGAAAACAGACAAGGATGCTATTTTTGAGCGCAGTTTTCCATTTCCCAGCCCTGTTTCCATTTTGAAACCTGACCGGCTGATTACTGTAAACTCAAACCAGACATAAATGTTTTAGGAAGAACAATTCATTTAAAAATACTAGATTCTCGAGAGTTATAATGAGAGATTTTGTTCCTGTAAACAGAAAATGAAACATTTTCTTCTGTTCAGATGGTTGTGGAGTTTAACTTTGGAAGCACATTCTCCTTGGTAGTATTGCAAGAAAGAGCCAGACTCCACTCCAAATAAATAAATGATCAGCATGTAGGAAACTTCAAAGAGGGATTGTGTGCTTCAAAGGCCCTTATTGGTGCTCACCGGATCCTATTGTAAAAGAAGGCTCTTTTTATGCACACATGTACACACCCTTTGAAAGCCATACATTCTGTTTTGGTATCCAAAGCTGTTTAAGATTCAAATGCTTGCATCTGCATTGGTGAACCCCTGCTGAGCTAGACCGCCTCCTCGAGACAAGATCAGCTAGAAAATATCCAGAATGCTTTGATATAATGCAACTGCTGACTGAGTGTCAGCTCTTGATTTTTGTAGAGAACCTTCTTGTTTAACCTTCTAGTGTCTGCCACGTCAACCAATATGCAGTATACAGCATATCATGACTTGTAAATGAATGCAAATGTCTTTACTGATGCACACGGGAAAAAATGACAGTTTCTTAACATGTCAGGTCGTTAAAAACGTGACAGTTTGTTGGAAAAATATCTATATTTTTGTTTATTGGGCAATCCACTCTGGCAAAATTGGAATGTTTTAAATATTTTTTCTTCTTTTAACTGTGTTTTTCTCCCACCACAGACTTTCTCTATCAGTTGCTATTGCACGCTAACAATACATTTTCAATTAATCACATTATCACCCTTCACCAGTGAACAGGGGAATCTGGAGGCCCTGGGATAGCTGCCAACTTTGCATGATTAATGTTCTAGCTGTAAAAAATGGAGCTACACTTTGAGTAATGAAGCTTTTTTTTTTTAAATATAAAAAGCATTTTTTATTTTTTAATAAAATGTGGACAAACTTTAATAATGTGATGATGCTCCAATACTTGTTTCTTTACCTTTGAGTTTACTACAAAGTCAGGTAGTTAAAAGAGCCGTTTGGTGTTTTCTATGTTTCACTTCTGTTTTAATCTCTTCCATTTTCTCTTTTGTCTTCCCTTCATTTCTCTTCCCCTCTCCCAGCTCTCTGTTCCTTTTGCCGTTTCATCCCTCTGCTTCTGTTTTGAGAGAGGGATGTCTCTTTTCTAACAGCTCTCAGCCTGCTTATCTACTAGGTCTGTATTACTGTGGGTTTTGTATGTCCAACCACCCATTTGTTATTGTGCTGTCAGCCCCCTCGATATCACACCACCATCAGTTATGAATATCGGGCTGTGTGTGTGTGTGTGTGTGTGTGTGTGCCATTGATGTGCTCTGTAGCCTGCTAATGTTATTTGGAAATCCTGATTGTTTATGATAGATGGCGTGTGCGTGTGTGCCTGATACCAGGCCTGGGTGTCCGTTTGGGTGGCTGTGGGAATCTTGCATGTGTTGGATTTGTGCCTGTAACAGCGCCTGTGTGTCAAAATGCATTATGGCTCTCTGCATGACTATATCCAATGACAGCGCCGTTCCTCCACGCTTATGCCTATGACTGTTCATTTGTAGGGCTGAGATCGTATCCAGAAAGAAAACAAAACAAACAAACACAAAAAAAATCTTTGCTTTTGTGAGTCTCCACTGTGCTGTTGCATCCCCTTTGTTGTTTTTAGAATTGGTGCATTAGGTATTTATTTTTCATCCCTGATATTCTTGCAGATCTGCAGTGAATGCTATCTTCGGTGCCAGGATTGTCTTAATTATAAGAAAGGCTCAAACTTCTGAAAGCAAACACATAATTGGCACCCTGCAGTGCACCCTCATTAATGTGTTTGCTGTGCTGGCCTGCAGTATCAGAGACTTTGTAGTCACCCTTTATGAGGAGAATCTGAGCATGTCCCTTCAGGGTGTTGGCTGGAGAACGCACGGTCAGAGTGAAAAAGATTTGTCGGTAACAGATACACTCTTTGTGTTATAACCCTGTTTCCCTTATCCAGTCACCCACCCTAATTGTTCTATTTTCATCTGTCACGGTGGTGTTTGTTAAAGCTTGTGTATCCTGTCTTGGCCAGCAAACAAGCCGTTTGTTTTGACTTTGATCTGGAGGCATGCGTCAGCCATTTGATGTCACTCATCCAGCCTTTTTTGGGTCTGGGTGTGTTAAATGACCTGGTGCCCCCTCTTCCTCCCCCTTTTCTTCCCTTGGAAGATCTGTAAAACCGCGACCGACACTGAACATGGAGGATTATGATGTTCGCTCAGCCGCCAGCATCCTGGCCTCAGTGAAAGAGCAGGAGGCACGTTTCGAGCAGCTGACCCGCGCCCTTGAGGAGGAGCGTCGCAACGTCAACCTACAGCTAGAGCGTGCCAATCTGCCTCCCAACCCCCCCACCAGCCAACCACTACCATGGCAGCAAGTGGTGATGCAGGTAAACGATGCCAGCACACTGGCCGACCACCCCCCTCCACTCCTTGTCCTTTTCAACCACCAACCTGCGCTATCATGTATCTCCCTCCATGCATCTCTCTCAAAAGTGACACCTCTTCTGCTCTCGCCTTCCATCTGAGCCGGCTCATCCCATCACCATGTTTGCTCGTGGTCATTGCTTTTCATCATTCGTGGGACCCCCCGCAATCTCTCTGTTCAATTTCCCTGTAATTTTGATACTTGTACCCATTGTATGACTCCAATGTCCTGGATGGTGTTCAGTAATCTGCTGTGCGGTGACTCATCTTTAAAAGCGAGCTAATGAGATTCAACCTCTCATTCTGTCTTCTTTCGCCCCCTCCTTCTATGCCACTGCCATCCAATCCCATCTCCTTTCGCCCACTGGTCTTTGATATTGTCTGGTGGTGGTGCTGATTGGATGTGGCCTTTTGCCCAGCCCTGGCCAGCGTCTGGGGGACATTAGATTCCTGGCGAGGGTTTCTGTCAATACTGGCTGACTCTGCAAGAGCAGGAAATGCAAGATGTAGAAATAAGACAGCTGCAGTCTCCTTAAAAATGACAGCAGTCACAACATGCACATTCATTTGCATGCTACAAACTGATGGAAAATGTTGCAATTAGAGCTTTTTTTGTTAAGAACGCCCTGGTCAGGTGACATGAAGTCTTATTTTTCTGCTTATTTTCAGTCTTTGAAGATCTGACTAACCTACACATTTCAATTTTGCTGACTTTCCCACAGCATCCTCTCATGTTTTCACTCCCAGGCATAATCACTTCTTTGAAGAAACCCTTTCAGACTGTACACATGTTTTACTAACTAGAATTTGAAAGCACAGTTTGGTGATGCCGCACCTGTGGTGCTTGGATACATCACCTTTAATCACAGAGAAGGAGGCGGTCTCATGTATTATTGATATAGCAAGACGTGCAGAGAGAGAAATGCTTTGTCTACATTTGCCTGTGCTTGTATTTGCCCATAGTTACAATTTGTTAACAGTCCGTGCTAGTGTTCATTTTTTTAAAGGGCTTGCTGCAAATTTGGTCTCACGAAGGGTTAATGAAGAGAATGTGGGAAAAGTGTAAAAAGGGTAAAATAAACTTGTCAGTCACTCACACCAAAAAGGTAATATGTGTAAGAGAGGAGGGAGAGCGAGACCCTCCCCTCCCCAGAGGTTAGCCTAATTTGGAGAACAGCGAATTGGCTCTCACTCTCAGACATCCCCCTACCCTAACTGTTTGTGAACCAAGGGGTTAATTTGGCACAACTGAATACTGCTGTTTACCTGTTTACATCACTTTGAAATGTCATTTTGCCACCAGGAATTTTCCTGCTGGCGTTATCGTAAATGCTTAAATGCCAGAACAATTTCTATGCAGGCATTTGAGGATGGAAGGGGACGTTGATCAGTGCCTGCTCAGCACCTAAGTCCTTGGCAGCTGCCTTTGCCCAGCCTTTCTGTGCCAGGTGTTACCGTGTCTGTGTCGTGAGATGCTCTCCATTCAAATAACGATGTGGCACGAAGGATGAGGAATTATTATTTCTTTATCTCTGCTTCCTCCTTGTTCAGCTCCCGAACACACACACACACACATACTCGCATGCAGTCCAAAAGCTGTATGATGGATTACGATGGCGCATGGATCATTGACTCAAGGTTCAGATTCACAACCCCGGGGCCAGACACAATGCATAATTATTTCAAGTTGATGTCAGGAAAGAAAAAAGTGGACCTGCTCTGATGAATGAAATCACATGCAAGTAGACACCTAATGAGCGCAGTAAGCCACTGATCTTGATAGCACCCCACCACAGGGCGCTCACCTCGGCACAGACTGGGTCTCAGCATCAGTGGGCAGTGCGCGCTCGTTTATGCCTTTATCACTGTTGTCAGCTTTTTAACACAGGCTGCTCAGTGGGCAGCAAATAAACAGAAGCGATGGTTTATTTAAACATATCCTCACAGCACTTCATGACCTGTTACAAATGAAACACTCTGATGCTCAGTGCTCTCAAGTTTCTTTTATGTTGCCCTGAACACAAACTAATTGACTCAAATGCATCATACAATCATTTGGAAATATAGCACGTTTTCCACAATAAATTTGAAGCCAAGGCTCGTCCGTATAGTATGTATGTTGTTTGCCTTTTCACATGTTAAACTGAAATCCCAGTGACTGTTTGGAATTTGTGGAACTTAGTCCATGTGTTCATGGTCCGCAGAACATCATTTATTTATTTATTTGTGAAGACCTTTCATCTCACGCAACATGAGATCGACTTTTTGTTATTTGCAAAATGACTCAAGAGCTATTAGATGAATTGCCATGATGTTAACAACAAACATTTGTGATGCCCACAGAAAAAATCTTTGGAAATTTGCAGTAGGTTGTCATTATGTTATTGTTTTATTACCATCACAGTGTATTGAATATATGAACGCTAACCCAGAACCAGCTATCCGCTATTATTGAACAAGAAATTTGTGAAAAATGTTGAAATGACTTCATAAATATCCCCAATTTGAGATGGTACTTTTTGAGATAAACATAAGCGGGATTGAAGGATTTCCCTATATGGAAAATTTCATCTCATTGTTGATCCAGGTTCCAATTGACTCCCAACTCTCTCTCAACTAGCTTCTTCTGTGCTAAAGCCGTTTCTCCTGTCTTGTCTAGTTTCTTGTCATGCTCATCTAGAACTTTCTGAAGCACTTGTTCAATATTTCTGGAGTCTGGAGTTGAGCTGTCAGAATGGTTGATGTCCAGGTTTTCCTGGTCTTGATTTACCTTTGCTGCTCTAGCATTTGTTTACAGTAGCAACTTTCCGTTCGATCCCCATGTACTGCTGCCTCCACGTATGCTTTGGCAAGTCCACTTAAACTTTTTGAGAACTCCAGCAGCAAAGAGTGGTGTGCCTCCTAAAGTGCCCCCAAAACACCTATAACCACACCTTCTCAGGTTTGGACAAAGACTCTTGCATTGCCAATCCAAGACGACTAGGTCCTTCAGACCTATTCTATGAAGCTCTCAGTGCACAGTATTTTTGCTAAAGTTACTAATCTATAATAATAAATTACAATACACTTATGGCTCATTGTGGAATAAGGACATTTCGCAAATTGACTTGTTGCAACAGTGACATCCTATTACAGTACCATGTTCAGATTAATTTAGCTCTTTTCTCACTCTTCTTGCAGTTGGGACCTTGGCTTTAGTAAAACCATGATCAAATTTGAGCTATGGTGTGGGCTATTGAATTGCAGTAGCCCAGAGGAGAATGAACATCCCAAACTTTATGCTGCCATTTTTCAGGCCGTCAACTTTTTTATTTATTGCCATATTCACAACATACTTCATACCGTGTACATTATAACATACCGTAATAGACCCATTTCTGTAACATACTCACATATCTATATTATTGCTAATATATATTGTAATATATCTATATCACTAAAGCACTTCTGGATGGATGCAAACTGCATTTCGTTGCCCTGTACCTGTGCATGTGCAATGACAATAAAGTTGAATTCTATTCTAATTCTATTCTATTCTACAGGTCAAACATTGTTCAATACTCACTTTTTGAGCACATCGATGCAAAGTGATTGTATTCATTATCAGCTTTCAGATTCAGTTTAGTGCTAATTAGCAAAGATGCTTACATGTTAAACTAAAATGGGAAAATTGCTAAATGTTACCTTCTAAAAGTAGGATGATTCCTCCAATGTTAGTAGTACCCTCATACATCACTGAGTATGGCGACAGACTCGTGGTGTGTTTAAACAAAAGAATTATTCAGGCTAAAGCTGAAATTTTGTTTTCTTGGACAAAAGATGTTCTATGATATTTTTTCCGCCAGAGCTTGGAGGCAAAAGAAAAGTTTGAACAATCAACAAATCAACAAACCACCCACTGTCATTTAAGTCTCCCCGTGTAGTTGTCATGCACACATCTGAAGAGGATTAAGAAATATTCAAGATTAAGATGTTTCAAATATTTCTTTATTTTGTTTTGGACCTGCATGAAATTAACACAAGTTACAAAAAGGCAGATCACAACAATATGTTTTAATCTCTCTATTACAAAAGGTTGTTGTAAACACCACTGCCCTACTTTCTAATTGAATTCTAATCCTCATTCACTTCAGGATAACTGTTTATGAATTGCTGCCAAGGAAGAGAATTAGAGTGTTTATGCTACACTGTCCTGTGAGGAAAATCAAAACGAGGCTGTTGGACTCTCCATTAGCTTGTCTGATGAAATTATCAGCAGAAATTCAGTGACACGGACCAGGGAGCCTTAGAATCTGTATCCATCAATAGGATCATGCTAGGATCACACGCTTCCTTTATTTGCTATCATGTTAGCCTCCCATAATTGATTTTGGCCTGAAGGAGTGTTATCACCAAAGCTCTAAAAGGTCAAGTAGTGCATGGTGACAAACCTATCTGTCGAGAAAGGCAGACAGCACTCAGACAGCCATGTCTGTCTGGAGTTGAGATAGAAGGTGACCTCATTTTATATACACCAGACAGCTAATCTACCCACGGCACTGCGCAGGACATGCATAGAGCCCATTGAAAGGTGCATATAGCAAAGCTACAGTTTTGCAAAGCAACTTCAGTGAAAAGGAAACTTGGGATAATTTTTGCACTGTGGATGCTATAAAGTGTTGGTGTTTGGTTTTCTGACACTATAGTCAGTGGTCTTCTAGCATAGCAGAGGCATATCATCCCTTTGTGCAAATGATGTGGGAAGTTTTCAAAGGCTTGTGTGATTTAGAGAGAGGGAACAGTGCTGCCTTTGATCTGTGCTGCTGTCTGTGTTGAAGATGTACAGGCCCCGGCCCTGCAATGGCACCACAGCGCTCAACCAACAATCGCCCCAACCTCCCTCCACCCACTTTCATCCCCAGAACACACAGCCCCCCAGCCCTGGCTAAGCACAATGGATACAAAGGGCGGAGGGTGCTATAGCGACAGAAGCTCTATCCCTCCACTGGCAGGGCCCGGGAGCCCCTGTACCCTCGTAAATCACCTGCCTAACAATGAGCCTTAGTTTACCCCCCTCCCCTCCTCTGTCTTCCTCTGTCTTCTTCCCTTGCTGTGGCATCAAGAACCTTCTTGCCTCCCATAAACACTCTAATTACCTTGGTGTGAAAGTACCTCCTTTGTTTATTTTTGTGTGTGCCACACTGTTCCTGTAACCCTCCTACAACACTTTTGTCTCATTACAGAGCAGCCTGCAGAAAAGTCACATTAAAATTTTAATAATGTTGCTGCTTGTTTTCCATGGCTCTATATGGAACACCTAATTATGCCTCAACCTCAGTTTAAAGGGTCCTTTATCTGCTGGATGTGACAGTCACAAAAGTTTCTGTTCATATTTTCAAACAATCTTTGGAAAGAGGCGCACATGAGGCAAATTGAAAGGCACTACTGTTGTTCAGGTGGAAGGCTGGATTGTCAGTAATCTTAGTGTTGATGGTACAGTTTTTCTTTACAGCTTGTTAACATCTAAAGCAGTGTTTCTCAAAGGTTCTTGTTTCAAGATTTGTTCATTTCCATAGGTCTTATCCATAATAGCAGCATGGCTCTGGGGATGACAGTGTAAGCTCTTCTGTTAGTTGCAGAGGGGCTTTGGTACTGAAATGACATCTGTTAGATGGATTGCCATGAAAGTTTAGTCACTGCAACTGGTGTCACTTAAAGTTTGCACACTACTGTTGACTATATAGGCAGTGCATTCTTTCAATGAACTACTATCTGCAGAGAATGTGTGTGTGTTGTTTTATTTTCTTGACAACTGCTTATCCACTCAACTTCACGTTTGTGAGGTGTATTGCTGAGCACCTAAAGACCCAATAGCTGTTGTCATTGATACCCTTTTCTACCTTAGTAGGAGAAGACTGAGTAGGCTGCTGTCTGCATATGTTATGTAGATATCTAGAAGCAATGTTAAGAAACATATATCAACTCTTCTGTGTTTTTTTTAAATAGCAAATGTAGCTTGGTAACAGGCTTTATTGCTTTCAGAGTCTACATTTTAACCGTGATCTTTTCCTAACCCTAAGCACATTTGGTTCCTACATCTTAACAAAAGTCCATCTTCTGTTTATCCAGTTCAGGGTTTCAGTGAGACTTGAGCCTCTCTCAGCTGTCATAGGTCAAACGGTTGGGTACGTCTTGAACAGGTCAAACAACTCACTCTAAAAATATGGGTAATTTAGAATCACCAATTAACCTAACATGTATGTCTTTGGACTGCGGGGAGGCAGCCAGAGTACCTTTAGAGAACTCATACAGGCAGATTATTCGAGCTCCACACAGAAGGGCCCCAGACACCCGATGGATTCATATCCAGGAGGCAACGGTGCTAACCACCACCCCACATTCATGTCCTCTTACCAAAGAGGACGTCAACGAAATAAATTAGAAGTTAAGTTATGAAGACAAGTATGTTCAGTGGGCTGCAGGCTTAGCCTGTGTTTTATGTGTGTGTGTGTGTTCACAGCTTGTTGATGACTGCAGCGTTTTGTAAACTCAAATGGTTACCACTCGCAGCTCATAGTTACTGAAACAACTGACGAGTGATTGTCATTTTTTTGGTCATGACTAGCTCATTTAGTCTCATGTTGGATCTTTAAGGTCCATGTAATTATTCTGCTTCCTGTGCTTCTTCTTTAGCCACTTCTTTGTTGCGTTGGCGGTATGTTTTGTGTCATTGTCATACTGAAAGACTGATCCACGACACACTTTTAGTGTTCTGGCTGAGGGAAGGAGGTTCGCATCCAAGATTTTAAAGTACATGGCATGATTTGCAAAGACCTTTTGGGCAAACATCCTCAAAGCATAATGTTTCCACCTCCGTGTTTAACTGTGGGGATGGTGTTCTTTGAGTCATACTCAGCCTTTCTATTCTTCCAACCACGGCAAGTCGAGTTGATGCCAAAGCTTGATTTTGATTTCATCTGACCACAACACTTTCTCCCAAGCCTTCTCTGAGTCATTTAGACGTTCACCGGCAAACTTAAGAGGGGCCTGGACATGTGCTTTCTTGAGTTGGCGGATTTGCAAACTTGGAAAATCAGCAGGAGATCAAAGAATTATTTTCCCCCACTGTATCATGTAAAACTGGATAATGTCTGGACTGCAGTTTGAGAGCAATACTGTTGAATCATTGCAGCTAAATGCTGGCAACCTGAATCAGCTGTGTTGTTTGCAGGCACGCCCCATTCCTTCTCAAACAAATAGCTGCAATCAGTCACTCCGACTGAGAGCCTCAATCAGCTCAGTCTGCACATCTCACTCTGATCATACACTGCACTAGTCAGGTTACAAATCTAATGAATGTATTATACACTTAGGTAGGAGAGACTTCTACCTACTACACTGCTCAACCTAAAAGTAAAATGCAGAAGGCATGTGCCATTATTATATGTTTTATTCAACTTGCTTCAACATTAAGAGTCAAGTTCGTGGCAGTGGCCCATGAATCAAAGTGGGAACTGCTCGGAAGGGAAGGGTAAGTCGTTTTTGTGTCTCATCTTGGTCCGGAGCTAACGTGGAAGGACAGAAAATTTTAATTCAAGGATTATGCAGATTCTTCTTGTTCAGGTGAACAGGAAGAGAGAGAGGTTTGAAGGGATGGGCTGTGGGCTATTTATATTCCTCTGGGCCAGCTCAAATCTTCATCCTTCAGATCAGCTCCAATGTTGGTGGACTTAATGCCTGTCCTGCTGCACCTCCCTCCCATTTGATCACAATCCATTAAACCATTACCCTCACTAAAAGCACTAAGAGGTGCATCTGAAATCTGCTTCCATTTCCTTTACCATGCATGACATAGGTGAACAGACAGGCTAAATATCTCTGAAGGGCACTACCTCGCCTCGGTGGGAACATTCTGCGTAACATGAAAGTCTACTTATACTCCTGAAGACGGGCACGATACTCTCCCATCTAACTGACTGTTCGGCTTGGTTGTTAAATCCAAAGACTGAACCGTGTGTTTAAAATAGAGCTCTTCTTTTGCACGAGACCCCCAGCACCACCTGAGGAATGTGACCTAACCTTTACAAGCGTCCAGCAAGATAACTAAACAAGGCTAAATGGAAAACAGTCTTCGAACTTTATAGTATAGCTGGAGGTGTTCAAAGTCTTGATTTAATTATCCCCATGAGTTTAACATACCGCTGTGACATTTTTACTATGTGACTTACAAGCATGTAAACGGTGATCGAATGAGAAACAGAAGCAGCACAGAGCCTTATTTTTTTGGGAGGATTTGCAAGAACAAAGATAACTGTTTTTTTTAATAGATAAGATTTGGAATTAAACCTTTCTTTTCTGTTTTACTTGAGTGTTCTTTAATAAACGCTGATGCAGTGTGAATATTTAGGTACATTGCCAGATAAGGGAGCGAGTTTCATCCAGGCCAATAATTTAAAAAAATGTTTGATTGGCAGAGTTGTTTTCCAAGTTCTTAGGAAATATCTGCAAGCCTGCATTTAGGAACACATTAAAGGCGGACAAATCCACTAATGAAAAAAAATAACTCAGTAGAATCTACTCAGTAGGGGAAGCCTTAAATCTCAGCAGGTTACTTTACCTGGAATTAGTGTAAATTCTCAGCTCTTTTGATGGGAACAGAATCAAACCTCTTGGTGTTTGCTGCTTCCTGCAAAGCACCACTTTTGCACCTGTGTGCAATGCAGCCATTGTGAGCATTCAGACTCTTTGTGCCTGTCCCATCGTATAGCACCACAGATTCACTAATACTTGTTGACTCTTCAATGTGCCCGACGGACTTTTAATGCAACCTGGCATCGCCTCGGGCTGAGGCCCCCTACACATCTGAACAGACTGGGAAAAGACTTGACATTATTTAGTCTGAAATTTGCGATGCTTTGCCATTGTTTTTTGTTTGTTTGTTTGTTTTTTTCCCCACTGGGTTGCACACGCACACACTTGAACAGTTGAACACAGTTTGTCTTAAACTGGAGCAGGGATGTAGAGTCCTTGTAATTGCTGGGATATTTGAAAGGAAAGGGGCACTAGTCTCTGAATTGCTTCACAGTGTCTAACAGTGATTGTTGAATGTAGAGAGTGATGACAATGGCACAGGAATGTGTAAAAATATCAGCGCTCTTTACACTCCTCCTTCTCCAGGGACTTTACTGATCATTCCAGGCCGAGATAAACACAGTCATCCATTTACTTTCATTACTTTTATCTATTCATTTCCAACAGAATTCCCAAGAAGCTCACTGTTGTAAACAGCGGCAGCCAGTTCTCTCCAACAATTGTGGAATTTAAGCTGACGTGTAAAAAAAAAAAAAAATTCTGATGTTAATTCATTGTTTGATTTTAACTCCAGAAAGTAAGCTGCTCAACAGGGCCTCCAAAGTGTAGCGCTTTACAAATTTGCCTAACAAGCAGAAGGTCTCCAGTTCAACTCCAGGATCGCACGCAGAGCCCTTTAAAGTTGTGTTACGAAGTAAAAGAAATCAAATCAAACATGTGGAGCTGCCTGCTGTGTTCGCCCCCTGTAAATAAAGGAGAGGCTGAAAGTAGGTTTTTCTGCAAAAGTAAGCTGCTCATCTGTCTCAAGATAGGTTTCTCAGGGTTTTTGGCTAAAAGATGGAGGCCTTAAGCATTAGTGCAACTGAAGAACTCAAATAATAACCATATATAACAATAGACATCCTCTTTGGACGACTCCATTACAGATGCAAAAGACATGCTCAGCTGAAATGAAGGCGACAGAAAGCATATTTTAGGCCGTAAAAGTTAATGATTTGCTGCATGTCATCGTCAGACGGGTTCAGATTCTGCTGTTTGCACCTCTTTCAGTGTCCCAATTATGCATGACGAGATGGAAAACAAGGAAAAGCTTAATCCGGTTATACTTGTTTTTATAAATCTCGCTGTGCAATTACGGCAGTGCAACATAAAAACAGAAAATAGAACCTTTTGATCTGAAGTGATGCCATTTAAAAGAGCTTTATTTCCCCAAATGAAGGGAAAATTGCCTTTTTGCACAACAAAAGCCCCCAGTAGATTGGACTCTAATCCTCTGCATCGCTGACTAGCCATTTTTCGAGGGGAAAATAAAACATGATAGTATTAGATAAGGGCTTTTTTGCAAGCTGTGCCATTGTTAGGATAAACAGCAGTCAGCCTACAGCAGAGCACATCATCTTGCCCTCAGACATACATATTGTTTGCCATCCGGCCCCTGCGCTGTGCAGTGATGGTCTTAAAACAACGCAGGGCAGCAAAGTCAGATTTATCTTTGAAATGACTTTTTATGCATTTTTTTTAAATCCTGTTTTGTGTATAGTGACATAGTTGGGCCAAACCTACTCACCCCTTTATTAAAGCTTTATGACAAAGTGCTGTTTCCTGAGAAATGTGTTCTGGGCTCATTGTGAAAGGAATTCAGAATTAAATGTCATTAATCCCTCTTTTGAAATTGAATATTCTACAAACGTTTTTTAACGTAATGAAGCGCCACATATATTTTCAAACTGCTGTAATGGCTCCTCACTTCTGGACCACCTTTTGTTACTCCTCAGTTTTTCTTCTCTGTATTTTCCTGCCACCGTGAAAAGGTGGAAAAGCATGATTTTAACAGATGTAGCTTCATCCGAGTTGTCTGGCTGTCAAAGCGTGCATTGTTGCCAAACATTAACCTTTCTACCATCTGTTTCACACCATACACCCTGACAGGCTAAAGCCGACTTCTGGAGCTTTGATTACAACTCCTGGATTATTCATACACCTTGTACATGTTTTCTACAAGGCCTAGGTGTGGGGTTAACTAGACTCAAGGGGATACAGCATTTGTCTGACAGCAGTCTTCTATGCTGAACACATTTTAGGCCTTATTTTAATATGAAATCTTGATTGTAATGTACTGTCAGGGTTTTTAGTGTGCTGAAGCCTGTCTTCTCCGCTCTTCCACTGTTGCTCATTGCTGGAAGGGAATGCCTTATTATAAGTGCCCGAGGTAGAGATGAAAAGATCTGTTTGTCAATGAAATGATGAAGACTCGCACGCCTCAGTCACCGTGTGTGACTGTGAGATTTTGCAGAGATGCTGATGAACCCATAAAGTATGACTCACTCCACGATTGTGGTGATCCCTTGAGTTTCACCCAGAGCCAGACGGTTATCACTATGTGATGTGTACACGCTTCCCCTCCGGATGGGGAATCCTTCTGACTTATACTCTTACTTTTCCCTCAGGGGAGATTTTTGTGAAACATCTCAGTCACTGAAATGGACTGCAGTGCAAGCTGATATAAACATTCATGCTCCCCTTTAGGAATCATTATAACTGCCTTGGTGTTCCTCTGTGTTTTCCTATAATGCTGTTATGAAATAAAAATTTCAATTTGCAACCAACCCATTTTAATGAATCACATTCCCATCAGCCTCACCTGCACTGTGCTTAGTTCCAATAACCAAATGTTAACACGCAAAATGAAGATGGTGAACAGATGGCAAGCTGATGTTAGCACAGCTCTGCCCAGGCTCTTAGAGAGCCACTGGGGTAGATACAGATATATAATCTTGATTAAACTGCATGGAAATCTGGCAAACGATAAACACAGCATTAAAAACAATAAATTGAGCAAATGCAGAGCAAGATTTATAGCTAAAGTAAAGAGCATTGTTTCTTTTCTCATCTGCTCCCTTGAGCATTCCAAAGCACTTAATAGATTTTTAAAAGGGTTATGAAACTCACTCAGTGTTTAAATGGCTTAAATGGAATATGATATCGCATATGAGAGAGAAATGCACTTCAACTTTTTTTTCTTAAGGTAATGTTGCTTGGCAGAATTCTAAATAGTATTGTTGAAAGTAAATAGATCTAAACGCAGTGGTGCATGCTGGGCCAGGTCTTTCATTAAGAACAAATGGAGCAGTAAGATTCGAGGACATGAACTGCCAAGCTGGTGGAATGCAAAACCTCAGCCATTTCCCCTCCGTTTGGGATTTCTCCTTTCTCCGTTTGAGTCTTTTAGTGCAGTCATCCTTTCTCTCTCTCTCTCTCTGCTGTCTTTTCGGACCTCTCTCAAAGTTGTCCTTAGCTAAGCTTCCATCTGGGTTATTAGATTAACATTCCTACTCGCTCTTGGTCACAGTCACAGATATTTGAATGCGAATTCTTTCACGTACGTCCCTCCCCTCCCTTATATCAAGTGCAGCGAGAGGAACGCCACAAAGAGCTGGAGCAAAGGAGCTGTGTGTGCTTGTATGTGTGCAGGGTGTAAAAATTTGCAGAGTATGGGGTGCCTCCGCTTCAATAGGGGCAACTTTTGTTTTGTGTGTGAGCCACTGGCCCCCCTACACCTCCCTCCTCTCTATCGCTCTCCGTCTATGCCAACAAGGGGGAGGGGTCGACAGGCTGACAGACAGACGCAGCTGGAGTGCATAGAGGGAGCTGGTCCCACCCCGCTAAGATGCCAGAGATAGACCCAATGAGAGAAAGAGAGGGAGGAAAGAGAGTGCTGCTACATTTCCAGCTCTCGCTGCCTGTCTGTGAACCCTCCTTTTTATTAACGCACCCAATTTTCTCAGCCCTGGAGGTTTTTATTCTCTGGCTGCCTAACTTTCTTTTTGTTGAGTGAGTATAGTGTGTGTATGTGCATGAGCATAGGGTTCAGCTTGCCTCTGGTCCTTTTTTTTAGGCTCCTGCTTTTGCTACTGAGGGAAGATTCTGCCTTAGTCCTCTACCTCACCAGTCCATAAACAGCCCAAATACAACATCTCTCCAAAGGAGAAAGTAGGGGTCCTCTTTCATCTGTGAGAAACCAGCCTATTTACAAAATTACAGTGGATGTGAGAGGATTTGACTTTCAAAGTAAAAGTATTTTGGTTTTCCACAAGAAATGCCTGTTGCAAAGCACTGCTCAGTCTTCCTGCTGCCATATAAATGAGCAGATCAGCGATGTGGTCTGTTAGGTCATGGAATTCAACAGTCTTATGACATTCTGATGGAAGTGATGCAAGTGTCAGTGTTATTTTTAGCAGCAAAAAGATATCTATTGCAAAAATTGAAACTACTAGAAAAAAAAACTATCTACACACTACTGCAGCATTATAGACATAAATTTAGAAAAAAAAGAAGATGCATTATGCAGATATTCTGGAGTTAGGTGTAGGATTATTGCATTGGTAAAAAGTTATTAATTCTTTTGGTTTTGTTTGATAATTCTCACTGTAAACTCTCCTACATGTCTCTTAAGGTCCACACAGTTTACACCATTACTGTGATTATTAACCACATACATGACATTTTGAAGTCAAACTTTACTTGAGCAACTCAAAGCACTTTTGTCTCATTCACCCATTCACACACAAACATATTCTCACAAGCACTTTTTCTATACATCTTAGTGCCTATTGTAAAAGCGCTATACAAATACAGGCCATTTACCATATTGTCTTAACATTCACTCTCCAGTGAATGCAAGAGGAGCAACTCAGGGATTGCCCAAGGATACTTTGGGATGCAGACTGGAACAACCAGGGAATCGAACCACCAACTAACCTTCTCATTAGATGTTTTGCTCCACCTTATGAGTAGGGATGGGTATCGTTTAGGTTTTATCCAATACCAGTACCAAACCGGTACTTTTGAAACGGTGCTCGAACCGGTGCTTAAAGAATGGAGAACACACACTTTGTCCAAAAACCTCTTATGTTTATCTTTTTTGTAAAAAGATAACAATGTTAGCCTTTTCTGCAGCTTTAGGGCATATATGGTATCTATCTATCTATCTATCTATCTATCTATCTATCTATCTATCTATCTATCTATCTATCTGAGCGTCCGTAATCATTTTATTTTGAAAGGCACAGCGCCACACTTCCGCTGTTTCCCTCGCTAACTCCGTGTGGCTGGACGTAGCCGAGTAGAGGATGGCTGCCTGCATCTGAGCCGCTACCTCTGCGCTCACAGAGGGAAAACCCAACGTAAATAAACAGGGAAAGCGTGAGGAGACGAGAGGAGGAGAGGAGGGAAAGAAGAACTTTTTCCGACAGGAGGAAGTATCTATCACACGTTTCCCCGGGAGCTTTTTCTTTTTTCCTTCTTTCTTTCTTTTTTTCTTTTTTTAAATTTTGCTGGAACCAAACGGGATTTTGGACCATGCCTGCTGAAGTGAAACAGGTAGTGCTGCCGTGCCCGCCGGTCTGTTTTCTGCCCCTCTTACCGTATCTCCAGCCTCTCGCACTCTTCTGCTGTCTCCCGTGCTCCCAGTTAATTGTTTGGCTTCTGTTGCGTTAGCGCTCATTTTCATCTGGTAGCGTCACTCTTTATGGCTTTCATGTGTTTTTTTTTTCTTTCGCTCACTTGTATATATAAGAGCAGTGATTGTCAGATTTATCGATGTCCTTCAGGAGGAAAACGCGTGCGTGCGACTGGTTAGCACATACACTACATGGACACATGTGCAGTCCGTGTGCATGTGATGTGTCTGTGTGATATTTACATGCATGTGTGCAGACTGCTGCAGGACATCAGATATAAGAGTATTTACTTAGACCACTTAGTGACCATTTGACTCTGAAAACACGGCCATGAGATATGTTTAGTGGTGTCTCTGTGCGCGCACATATGCGTGTGCTGGTATGATTGGCTTGCATCAAAGCAGCAAAGTGACTTACGACTTCTCTGACACATTCATGGGCTCTGATGTGTCAGTACCACCTATAGAATGACTGCTTACCCAGAGACGAGCAGTGAAGTATTGAAAGTTTGTCCCTGATCATCGCCTGCAAGGCTATGAAAGCGCCCAGGCCAAGATTTATAGCTCACAGGGCTGTATTACCAGGAGTGTGAGAGACATGGCATTAAAACCCTTTTGTCTTTCACTTGCACAGATACCGCAGGAATGTGCTTTTGTTAGGTCTTGCCAGTGTGTTACTGTGTCTGTGTGGGTGTGTGCGTACCAGGGCATGATGTGCATACATTATTGGAAGTGTTCCCTGTGTTTGAAGCGCATCCACACAGGCAGCCTACACCATCACAACACTCCTTCCCCAGCCAAGCTTGGCAGCGCTGAGATGCTCAGAAAAAAAAAGAAGAAGGAAGACGACATCCAAAAACAGAGATAGTGGACAAAAAAAAAAATGACTGAAGGAGGACAATCTATCATCCGCACTTGTTTCCTCAAGAAGGGTGGAGTTACTGAACCTCTGTCTGGCAGACTTAGAAATATTCTGTCAGCTTTCCATACGGCTCTGATGATAATATGCTAACAGTTGCCCTGTGGATGAGTGCCACCTAATAACCGGAGGAGCTTTTGCCAAAAATATGATCTGATTTTTGGGCATCTGGGCAAAAAGTTGCCTTTGACTTCGATTATATGATTAAGATGAAATGCATGCTAACAACTTGAGAGCATTTCCTCTCCAGAAACATCTTGAGAGGTGCCCCTTAGAGTCCATGACCCTCGTAAGGTCAAGATGTTTCACATACTTTATGCTCTGCCGGCATCGTGGTGTGACCTTTTAAACTCAGATGGACATTCCTCAGATGGGGGAGCACCTGCTTTTGACAACACAGTAGTTGAGGTGTGTTCAAGTCACCCCTGTGCCATAAATGGATTCATATCACGGACAGTGTTGGGTTTTTTTACTGGTCTTTTTATTGGGTTTTTAAGGACAGTATGGAACAGGAGGTGAGTTCAGTGCAGTCAGCTTAGATGGGATTGTACTGAACTCTGTGTGTCCCTCAAGACGTCTAGCGGCTTTAAATCTCTTGTTATGCTCGGACAATATACTCGGGGAAATGATGATGTCTTGACCTCATCTTAATACTGCTGCAGGGCTTATGGCAAATGAGTTTTTGCCCACTCAAGATTACTGCACAATCCACAATTGGTGGTGGTGGTGGTGGTGGTGGTGGGGCCTGCACCAGACCACATCTGAGTTAAATATAACCTGACCCTTATTTTAGAACTACACCAGCTGGGTAGTGCTCAAATCCTCCGAATTTATTCACAGAGGCCATAGCATCGTCTGCTCGTGAAAAATAGAGTAGATCTGGAGAAAAGGAAAGCAACCCAGGAGTCATCAACTTGCCAAGGTCTATGAAACCCAGCTTTGCTTTTTCTCGGCAAACTAGAAGGACCTGTCTGAGTAAGAAAGTAATTAATCAGTTATGCAGCCAAAGACTAAAAGAGGTCTCATCTTCAGGCTGTGAGTTACTGCCAGATTCCTGACAGTGGGGTTTTCAGCAGCTGAGACTTCTCTCCCTTATTTGATGCTCTTTTATTTCTTACAGAAATTAAAAAGCTGTCAAATTTCTTTCTTGTGGGCTTTTTTTTTTTTTTTTTTTAATGGCAGCTCAGTCCTTATGTGTATTTTTTTCATTCCTTTCTTCAGGCTCTCCCTTTACTCCTGCCGAAGGGGTTGGGAAGATCAATATTTGAAGACATGTAGAGCATGCGAAATGCCATTGTTTCGGCAAGAGGATGTCATACAAATAAAAAAATAATGCCAATGACCGGAAACATATAAGCGTTCAATAGCTGCTGCGAGTCCATCAATGCAAGGGGCTGGGTGTAGGATGAGGGATGAGGAGGTGTGATCATATGGCGCTGCGTGGCTGGTGATACCAGATGGCCTTCCCATCACACAACCTGTCCATACTGGCCATACTCTGTATGTTTCCCATACCGTTCCCATGGCTGCTCTTATTGCATGACCTATGACAGAACATGGTTTGACATGTCACAGTATCCGCACGCCAATCACACCACCGCCTCCTGCGGCTCTGCTTTTGGTTTTAAGCAATCTGAACTTAATTTACAAGGGGAAAGCTGACACCGTATCTGTGCCGCTTCATGATAACTACCCGCTGTGATCATGTGACCTGTGCCGCTTCCCCCGTCAGCACATGTAGCTTCTCAGTAATGTAGGTTGCAGTCACTTTGTCTTTTTAAAATTTTTTATAAGCTTTAAATATTAAAAAAGACATGTTTTGGTCAAATGCTTTATTCATCCAGTCTATTTCAATACAAACTGTTTTTCTGCCTCAGATGCTTTGTCATGACTACATGCCAGTGTCCCTAGTGTAAATGCTACGCCGCTGATATCAGACATCAGCCCAATACTGATTCAAGTATCTGTGACAACTATAATTAGGGATGTTCGATATAACGACATATATCGGACAACGATATAAAAACGTCTATCGTTTCACGTTACGCTATCGTTTGTTTCGTGGTGTTGCAAAATAAACTGTTTGCGGCAATATTTTTTCATTGTTTTGATGGTCACTGTAGTGGCTATATCAATTTCTTAAAGTTCTCTCTTTCTCTTATATTTTATATAACTGCACTATGGATGGACAAGCGCCTGTTTTTATGCGTTGTCGTTAGCAACAACGACGGTAACACCATCAAGTGTCCGCTTGTTTATGTTCCACATAAACCTTTCACAATAAAGCTCAAGATCCTTTTCAAAATAAACTGAATCACGTGAAAGAGCAGATTATTTACAGATGAGAAGTAAAAAAGAGCCGCCAGGTGCTAAAAAATAAACCTTAGACTCAAACATTAGAACAGGCTTTTCCCCGCAGCACGCCGTGTAATAAATACTCACAAAAAAATGGGCGTTACAACTTATGTCTAAAAATGTATCGTTTCATGCATCGGTTAAAACACTCGACTCCAGCTACATGACGCGCAGCCGGAAACACTTGCCGCAAGACGAGCTGCCCAAGATTCACAGAATTTACAGAAAATGTTACATTTTTGTGATTTATATCGTTATCGGACGATAAAATTCTTATATCAGGATATGAGATTTTGGTCATATCGCACAGCCCTATCTGGCAGTGTTGAGACACAGATGCACATATGAAATACACTGAAGCACAGAATAGTGCAGAGGAGGCACAAAAGCACTGCTGTAGATAACAGCTAAGCACTGAGCTCAAATCAGTGCACATAACTTTGGAAAATTAGATGAAGAATGTACTTGTGAGTCAGTATTTAATTTTTAATTTTCTCTGGTTTCTTGGGGTGAGCAGTAGGAGGTGGTGCTAGTATTAAAGTATTGATTTAATTCTTAGATAACAACAGATTTGAGTATTTGCATCCAGTCTAAATCTGTGGCTCATTCTTTGAGGTTTCCTTTTACCAGAAATGTGGTCCACCAAGTGTGTTAAAACTATAAAAGCTATTTGACCCCAGCAAGTGTTGCACTCCACTATACATTGTAAAGTTGTTGTTCTGTATTAAATGGACATGTTTATGGTGTTTGCATTGTGTGGCTGTGTTCTGTGGAGGACTAGGGGTCAACCCTTGGCACATCAGAGACCCCTCCACCCCCTTCACCTCTGCTTCCCCCTATATCTGTCGTAAGTGATTTGGCAGGCTGACAGTGTGACTGATGCAGAGCCTGCGCTCGCTCACTCACTGTCTGACCACTGGCGAGAACCATAATGCTCTCTCAGCTTTCATCATCACGCTGATGGAATTAAAAACAGGTGAGTGGCAGTAAATTGGAAGGCTGGAGATGGATGCCTTCATACGGCAGCCTTTGGAAACAGCAATGGGGAGGAGAAGCATTAATTAGATGGCAGCTTATTATCTTGTAAGAGGAATTTTTTTGTTCCTTTCCAAATATGGTAAGTCTTCTGAAGGCGAAGTGTAGACACGCTATCAGCCTACTCTCCCTTCAACACACACACACACACACACACACACACACACACACACACACACACACACACACACAGGAACAGCAATTGGATCCTCAGCTTATTTACCCTGTTTGTCTGGAGGCTACGTACAGGGCAGGTCTGTTTAGAAGGAAGTGGGCTGCATGGCTTCCCTGACTGAGTCCAATAAACACCTTCCTATCTGTGGCGCTGGAAGCCAACAAGCAACGAGCTGTGTTTTCGATCGGGTAGATAAGAAAGCCACTTACCCTGGAGAGAGCAAAAGAGGCTCTGTCACATTGTGATAGAGGCTGACCAGAAAGCCTGAGAAAAAGAACTCGTGGAACTTAAATAAAAGTTGTCCTGGAATCTACGTCGAGGCTGCAGTTGCTGTTGTGACAATATTTACATGATCGTTTCATGTCCTTGAGCTGGTGCGATTATATGATACTAACAGTGTGCTCGTTACACAACCTGATGGCCCGTTGTAAAACATTTGAGCGGCACTTTCCTGTCTGAGTTTTTACAGTAACAGACTGATAGTCATTGAAGAAAAAAATGAAAAAGGGACTCTTCTCCTTAATGAGGCGATCTGTGCAAATTATCTGGTGTGTGTATGTGTGTTGTGTCGCCACTGTAATTGGCTTTCCAGTAGGGACTGTGGTTTAAGTTGCAGATGTGACAGGTCTTTGGGCGGCAGCACGGGCAACTAAAGAGCCCGTTGATTGATGGCACCATAGCTGCAAACACCCGTTTCTCAGCGCCTCCGTACTGTAGAAAAGAAAACTGGCAGATTTTGGCCCTAACTGACAAAAAGACTGTACCGTAACTCTTTCACTATAACAATGACTGATTTCCTGCTAGGCAATGAAAGCTATATTTCAGTCTAGTTTTAAGACTCACCATAAGTGGTTTTACTGGTATTGTGTGTTCTATTTGTCAGAATAGAAGAAGAGTACATAAAGAGCTCAGTGGGGCTTCCTCGTTCCCTTTTCCCACTCTTCCGTTACTCCATGCTGGGAACACTGCTGTCTGAACCTTTAATCGGAGAAGGGTCTGGTTCTGTGGCTACGGCTTCTTTGACAGTTATCTATAGTTCATATATGCTTCCCCTCCTTCATCCTGCAGCTGGGGACCTCTTAGAGAGGCCCTAAAGAGGGGGGTCAATTCTTCATAAAGGTTCTCTCAACTAGAAACGCAGGAACAAATGTCTGCCTACTTCTGCATCGCTCCTCTTTAACTCCCTCCAGTACTATTCACGTGGAATGGGCAGTACATGCAGCACAGCCACAGGGTCTGAAGGAGCAGGAGGGCGGCTCACGCTCATCTTGCATGTTTTGTCTGGACTTTCTTTTGAGGGATTAGCCCATTTCCTCCCTCTGGGCAGGCCACTGGAAGCAGTCAGGATGGTGGGGAAAGCATTGATCCGCCATCATCGTACCATCTGTCTCATGCTGCCTTCTGGGATTAATGATTCCCTCTGACAGCCCTTTAGTAGAGCTCCATCACTGCTGTCTGACCATTCAGATTGCACTGTCATGTGGTAGTGTGAGGAACGTGCACGCTGCGTCTTTTGGTTTATGGTGAAACATTAGACTCTGTGGGGGGGGGGGTTCAAGGCAGCTGATTCTTTCAGTGAAGCTACAGCAACATAAATGTACAATAACAAAGACACGCATAGCATACCTGAATGATTGTTGCCAGATTTGCTGAAGCAGACTGACTAGCTTAGTGAGGCAAACAGCTGCAGTCAGTAATATGCTTGTTCGTATAGTATGTGGCATATGTGGAGTATATATTTACACCAGCTGTTAAATTCTGAGCCGATACAAAAGGTTAAAATAATTTTCAGCTTTAGAAACAAATGAATCTTTATTATTGAGAACAAGTCAGTCATTTAACTATTCATCACTTTGAACAGTTTCCCTGCACAA
Organism: Pundamilia nyererei; assembly: GCF_000239375.1. Lineage (NCBI taxonomy): Eukaryota > Metazoa > Chordata > Actinopteri > Cichliformes > Cichlidae > Pundamilia > Pundamilia nyererei. The sequence goes on from NW_005187604.1 coordinate 144,676, forward strand.
AATTAATTTCACACAACATTAAAATAATGACCACTAACACTTACCAGTTTAAACAGTGTCTGATATCAGTAATTGGCTAATGTCATCCTGTTTGCAAGTATCGGTTTTCAAAGAGAACATTAGCCACAGTGTTGGGTAAGTTACTTTAAAATAGTAACTGAGTTACATTACTAGTTACTTCTATCAAAAGTAACTCAGTTACTTCAAGTTACTCGTTACTTTCAAAGTAACTAGTTACTAGGGAAAGTAACTTTGGTTTTACTCAGAATTCTCTTGTTAATGTGTTGCTTCCATAACTTTGCCAGTCTTCTAGCTTGCTTACTTGCCACAAGTGCACTGTGCCACCTACCAATAGAAAGGAAAAGATAATGTGCATATTTCCACGTAAGAAATCCCACGCCTGGACCGTCATTGACTGCTGCCATGATTCTAGCCTACGTCACAGCGTCATCTGCGCCTTTTACATCCAACACAAAAACTGCAGTCGTGGTGCTTTCGATTGTACTCAGAACTCGGAAATTCTGCCTTCTGAATAGGAAGATGTAGGCAACACCAGACTGCAGATGAGCTGCATACAGGGCTGGACTGGGACAGAAAATTGGCCCGGGCATTTTGACTAGAGCCCACCATTATAGCAAAAATCATAAAGCCTTTGAATGAAAATAAACGCTGTTGTGACAGTGATGTACACTGTTTTGATGGTATTTATGCATCAATCTATCAATCGTTTGTTGTAAGATTCAGATAATTATTTTTTAAAAGCGAGACATTTTAAATGAGAATAAGAAAGAAAAGTATTTCTTTGTGCCCCCCTCTCCCTGTTAATGCCCTACCTGGCCCCCCTGGCAAAACTTTGCTAGATCCACACCTGCACAGTTACCAGCTGTCAGCTACCTAAAAAAGGATCCTGGTGTTATTTGTCTCTCAGAAACAGTTCATAACTTCCCTTCAACTCATTAATGTCACCTAAAAGGTAAACCTGTTTCTCCATCACTTGTTCAGCTCTGATGATTCAGTAAGGACATCTCCTGGTTTCATCTTCATGTTTCCCTCTCACCACATATACAAACCGACATCATGGCCAGCAGCTTTTTTGCAGCTGTGGCTCCAGCAAACATCAGCTGATACTAGAAATTAATATTAAATACATTCTAACAACAGCTGATCAAGCTTAAACGTGCTGCTGTTGTTTAGCGCAACATCTGCTGGTTTCCTCTTTCGGCGCAAAGTGGGCGATAAACAAACAAGAGAGCCGATCAGCTGATCATTGATCAGTTTCATGATTGAAGTAGAAACAGGAGCGGGAGGGGGGAGAATGAAAGAAGAAGAGGCAGCTGTGCAGCAAAGACACAGAATAACTCCAGCTTTGTGCCTTTTTCATTGTAGCTGAATTACGGGACAAACTGTTCCTTTTCACCTCAATAAGAAACGCGTAATATTTTCTCTGAATACCAGACGGGACGGTTGGCAACTCTAATAACTTATGAACAAAATAAGGTTCAACATCATTAACTTCATAGCACCACCCAGCTGTATAGAAACACCGTCATGCTAGCTAGCACGCAGTACGGAAAAAGTCAGAATAACGAAAATAAACTCCACCTAAACCTGGTTCATATCTGACCCAGAGAGACTGCAGGTCATAACTTCTTACCTGAAGTTCAGTTCACACTTGGACCGGCGGCCGCCTCGGGTCTCTTTTCCTTCTGCGTCCCTTTTCCTTCATCCACCTGCTGGCCTCCACCACTTGCTAATGTTACTGAATCTGTGGAAGCTCCGCGATAGCCACCACACGAAGTAACGAGTAACGACCCTATCTAAATCACAGTAACGAGTAACGCGTTCCTGATTTTGGCATAATAACTAGTTACCGTGCTCGTTACCGCAATAATAACGTAGTTACTGTAACGCGTTACTTAATAACGCGTTAGTCCCAACACTGATTAGCCATAATCATTTTTTTGCTATCTATTGGTGCATCCCTAGTATATATGGATTTGAGCTCGACTGATATTGGACTTTGGGGACTGGAGGTGTTGTGATATAAACTTTGCATAGTGTTAGTGTAATGTGTAAGGGAAATAAGGGAGTTGGTGTTCTGTGTAGTCTGCAAACCGGTGAGCCGTCTTCTGTTAACGTCGGGTCAGCAGCGATGCATACTCTGCTACGTGGGCTCCAGAGCGTGCTCAGTGTTGTAAACACTGATATACTGATTTATTTAACAGTGTCTCAGACTGAAAAACATTATTGTCATATTTGAAGTCTGTGTACATCCACCTTACTGAAAGTTTTTGTTTGTGTCAAGAGCACGGGCTGTTTCTGGACTCATAACTGTAGAAAAGAAATGCAAACTGATACTAAAACCTTTGTGGATAATCCCAGCATTTAAAATCGTGACTCTGTTAATATGTGATTATTTTAGCTGTGGGTGATTCAATCGGAAAAAGAAAAAAATCCAACAAAAAACAGTTCTTATCTAACAGTAGTAGATCCATGTCTTACTGAGAGCTCAGTCACAAAGCCTGTTGGGTATTTGAAGTGCGAGCTAGCCGTTGCTGACCCGCTGGCAGTTGAAGTGCGCTGATGAGGTCCGCCACTTCATTAGAATGCTGCTCTGAACCTCACAACACACAATAGTTGTTGTAACTGCTTGTGGCTTCTGTCCAGGTTGAAAAATAAAATAGAATAACTGAGGAGGAGAGAGGGAAAGTCCAAACCACGGTAAGCTGACCGGCCTTGGGGGCTGCACCGGGCCTCAGCGCTGCCTCAGCACTGCCGCACAGAAACGTTATGCTAACCAGTGGCAAAAGTTCAGCCAAACCAGGAACCTCCTAAAATGGGAAAGATAAACTAGTTCTGGGCTTTTTGAGAGTTGCGGATTCTCCGTGCAGACAGTGGCTTGTACAGAGTTCACCTCCCTCGACAGTAAGAGGCCTCCACACGCTGAGCTGCCTGTCGTATGATGGCACAGCATTGTTCCACATCTCCTCATCAACTCTTGATATATGCTCAGCCCCTTTCCCAGAGGAGCAGCTACTGAACAATGGAGCGATGCGCCTCCTCGCACATTCCACGAGGCTCGACTGAGCTGTCTAATGAACCTCTATTGCATGCGTGGACTCCCCTGACTGCTGGGGCTTCACCAAAAAAAAAGAAATGCCATCTTGCCCCATCACACACCCTCCCTCCCACTCATATTTAATTTGTTTGGTATGTGTAATAGGCTGTGAAGTGGAGCATGGCGCAGTGTTGATCTGTGCCAACCGGGTCTGCAGATACAGAGGGACAGGTGCCAGCCATCCACGCAAGGTGCCGTACTTAACACTCTGCACTGGGTTGGAGAGAGTACAATCCTGGCCCTGTGGAGCGGGCTTTTAGAGTTGCCAGTATCCTGTTGCTCCAGCCAAGCAAGCTTTTAGTTTAGTAATAGGACATCATGTCTGCATGTTCTTTTTTGAAGAGGGGGCAGCTGAAAGTTGCAGAGAAAGGGTTGTCAGCTGCAGGCTGGTAGAGCCACAGTAGACATGAAATAAAGTGCATTGACTTTCTTTCTGCACACCCAGGGAATTTCAACGTGAACACAGAGAAAGCTAAGAAAGATAAACCACTTTTCTCAGTAGCGGTTCATTTGTTTACAGCCAGCATGACTCGGCTATCACAGTTCATTATGTAATGAAACACTGATGTGGTGTTTTACATGTAGCAGCTTAAATTGCATTTTTGCTGTATTGGGAGAGTGTCAGTGTCTGACAGAGTGGGCAGTCATGGTCTGATGGCCTGGGTGCATTAATTACTGAGCCATTAAAGCACCTTTTTCCATCAGCGTTTGTGCTTTTCACATCTCAATAAACACCCCCACCCAAAAAAAAAACAAAAAACAAAACAAAACAAAAAACCCCAAAAAACAGTGGCAATAATAGCTCTAACCTCTGGGCGAATGCAGCTGTTGTTTTTATTTGTGCTTGCAGACTTTCTAGAACAGAACTAGTACAGCTGTGGAGACTGAAACTACAAGTACATCTAAACTCCAGTGTTTTTAGAGCAGTTTCCCAAAATGGACCTTTGGCTGCTATCACCATCACACTCACATGGGGATTTATTTCCCTGTGGCTTTTTCTTGGTTTCCCAGCTACCTTTCTGGATCCTTGGAGATTTAAAGAGAATTTCAATTTAACATCCTGGTTTGTCAGCAGCTGTATTTAGGCCCTTTTTCTTTTCTTTTTTTACCTCTTAGGATTTAGGATGTGTCAGAAAGAGTGCGCTAAACCCTGCAAGGATCTCGAAGTTAAGCAAACAGCGCCTGTTGACACAGACCTCCTCGAGTTCCCGAATTCTTTCCGTCATATTCAAGTACAGTTAAGAAGGGCTTAATCCAATAAAACCCGCTTTTCGTCTGCTTTCTGGTGCTCGGTCCCTCCTAAATCTGACTGTGTGTCTGCAGTGTGAGGGGTGGACTCTGTTGTTAGAGCCACTAGGGACACACAGGGAGTATTTTCAGTGTCAAGGAGCAGCTACATTCCAGACTTGAATTCTCATTGGGGAGCAAGCACTCATTCCTCAGTCTGCTTCAAGCCATAGCCAACCTCCCCCTGTTTTCAATGTGACACTTGTCCTCGGCCCTTCAAGTATAATGTCCCTGAAACACTGGTGCTAATTAAGGCTGCCGGTGTCTGTAACTGGCCCGCAGAACACGAATCAGTGCCCTGCTCGGCCATCGCATATTCGTCACTTACCGGCGAGAAAAAAGTCACAGGAGACCAGACTAAGTGCGCCCTTTCCTCAATCCTTCATGTTCTCACGCCACTCATGTTGTGACTTTAACACAGCGCTGTTAAAATCTTGGACTGCTAATGGTGATGAAAGCAAAGGGTGCTGAGTGCTTTACTACCTTCTATAATTACCTGCAGAAATGATCTCAGATCCTCAAATCTTTTATAGAATGGAAACATTTTTAAGTTGAATTGAAACTGTACTCTAGTTCTGTGGTCTTCAATCATGGGACTACAAACATTAAGATCCTCCTTGTATCACTATATGATTTGACAGTAGAAATTCCATACAGGCAGAAGCAGCTGTGGTATGTTAGTGGGAACGTGCCAATCTGGCACAGCAGCTGTAATAAAACTGTTGGCTTTCTGGAGTGCTGATGCACGTAGGTACGGGCAGATAGGACACCAGTATACTGTGACGCATGTTGTGTGCACTGGAGAAGTTGCACAAAGAAAGTAATCAAATGGGAAAATCAATTAAATTTTAAATCTGCCGAAGAAGTGTACGGCATGATGCTATTTTAAAGTCCTGTGAGATTATTTTTGACCAGCTCGGTGATTGCAGACAGGAAAAAAAAAACAAGTCCCTATCTGATAGTGTTCACACATCACAACACATTGTGCTTCCACTATAAATGCAGTGTTATTTCCGTTCTATTTGCAGTGCTTTTAACATACAATTTGGCCAAAATGAGATGTTTCTTTGGTCCGTTTCTTTCTTTTTGTTCTTTTTTTTTCCTTCCTGTTTTGTTATTTAACCCTAGCTGTAAAAAAACTAAACACCCACCCCCCCTCCTCAAAAAACCCCCCCAATAAACCCACTCTGTATATCAGCTCTAATTCATTAGTACTTTATTTTTTGGAGTGCTGCAGTTTTCTGAATGATGAATATGCAAATATGTTCATGTTCCGCTATATTAGCAATGACAAATTGCCTCAGCTCTTCAAATAGTCCTGAATTATTCCAACAGATCTCTCTGAAATATGGTCATCGCAGCAGAGGCTGAGAGTTGGATACTTAATCTGAGGGACTGTCTTCAAAGAGAAGTCTCCTGTAACCTCTGCCACGTTGCTGTGTGGAAAACACAGCGGGCACGTGCACAGAGACCGATTTCAGAATTGCAGGCTTCTGTCCACGCTCTGCAATCTGAAGCTTGCAGGCAGCAAGACTGGCATGATGTCTCCAGTGCTCCAGCCCCGGAGCCCAGATGCCACGAGCTGCCGCGCTGCACTCTGGGCTCGCAGCTTTTCTCTCCAACTTAGCTAATTAACGTTCGCCTTCGGCCAAATGCTTCTGCCTCTCTCCTGCCATGGCTGTTCATTTTGAGACGTCCTCAGTGCTTTGAATAATCTCTGTTCCTGAGAGTTTGAAATCCCAAACCTTGGCTGTTTGGTGCCAGTTTGCAGCACCTGATCTCCCAGAGGTTTGCTTAAAGTCAGACTTCAGCACATTATGCTGATATGCCCTGTTTTGTTTTTGGGGGGCGGGGGTGGGGTTGCAGAAATGTGCAGAGTTTACAGCAGGTGCTATACAGAAAGACTTTCTTCTCCATTTCATTGCAGATAACCTCTCAGGGGACAAGCTGACATGTAAAAGAGTTTAAAACGAGGTTTCTTCAGTATGTTAACGATGCAGAGGCGCCACGTTGCTGTTTGTGCAATTTGAGTATGCTGAGCTAATGTTACTGGAGCTGCTCTGTATGAATTCCCGTGTATTGTGTATATTTGGCAGAGTTGCCAACTTTGCGAGCAGCACTGCAGTATTGTGCAACGAGGTTGTGAAGTGGGTCACCCTCTCCACAGTGCTGAAGATCCTGTTTCCTCTCAGAGGAGTATGCATGAAACTTGTATCCAAGAGAAATCTACCACAGGCAGACTTGATCGTCATTGTGAGCTGACACAGTTCTGTCCCACATGGACACGGAGAAGGTAAAAAATGATATAAACTGCCTGAAATACGGCATTAATCGTCCCTTGGCTAATTACTCAAGAACTTATCTGTCTTTGCCACATCTGTTAAAACTTGGAAGTGCGTAAATTGATGATTTGCACATGGTTGAATTTCTTCAAGTTCATCTTTGTTTTTTCTTTTTCTTTTTTTTTTAACTTAAAATGCCGTTTTGGGTCATTCATGTTTCACAATGAAGGCATTGTATTCATGCTGCAGATTTACTGTAGTCAATATTATCATTATTATTTTTACAGAGTTATTTTTCCTTCTAGAAGTTACTTCTTTTGGCTTGGAATTCCAGCTTGGCTTCTTTGAACGATGAACTTTTGGCTGCTTGTGGATCTCTCAGTCATCCCTGGCAGGCAGAGCAGCCTTAATTGTTGCCTGCCTCTGGAACGTGCCTCGTTAATGGGGCTGTTGGAGTTTCAATCAGTCAGCACTGTGTTGTTTGTCTCTAATATCAGCTTTCTCCACCCGGGCAGCCGTGATGATGCAACAGGCTGCTATGATGTTGGTGACACCACTCAGAAGGCTGTGGCCTGAAAGAATGAATCTCTTTCATGCCTCTTTCAGTCTGTTTGATGCCAAGCTGGCATCCAGCAGAGATGACGGTTAATGTCGATATCTGCTGTTTTGTTTTTTGGATGTCACTTAAATAACGTGTGTGATGAAATGTAATAGCCACAAACTTAATTTCACAGAATCTGTTTAGCTGTTACTCCAGCAAAGCCTCCATGCAGCATGGGAGGAGTGGGAGACGTTGTGGATGCAGATTACAGATGCTTCTGTGCTCCAGGAAACTGGCTCAGTGAGCACTCCATCCTAGCTGCTAATCCTCTTCGACGTCGCTAAACACTCGCACAGGTAAAAGGTCCTACAGATTGGAGTCATGGTGGGGTTTTTCCTGTAAAACTCCAGAGATTTGCATAATAGGAGCTTATTGCTCATTCTCCTGGACTTATTGCGGATTGCAACAGGAATGCCACCATCTTTTCATTGAAGGTGACTCATTGTGTGCTGTCCCACAAATTTAAAGAGGTGATTTGGGAAACTGGGAACAGCAGTGGTCTAATACCACAAATGAGTCATGATCCATGTGAACAGTCCCTCCCTCTTTGCCTCTCCTTGCCACATTATCCACTTCAGTGTCCTGGCCTGAGTCTCAGAGCAGGCCATGAGGGGTTGTTTAACAATTCAGATCAAGTATTACTTTTGCTCCATGCTGCTGGCCTTCTCTTTGCACCTCTCTGTTGCCTAATCTTTTATTTTGGCTCTGTATCAAGTGCTGAAACTCCTGGCAAGGCAAGCAAACCTCTAATAGAGGGGAGATGTGAGGACCTTGTCACCATATGGGGTCTGGAATTCCACCGAATACCTCTCTAATCTCCACAACATGTTAGGAATCCAGAGCCCTTGTTTTTCAAGACAAAATAGCAGTGGGCTCAGCACGTGGTGGGCAGCATAAAAAGCTGCATTTGTAGCGCCTCGCAGCACTTTGACTTTTGAGAAACACGCACAGGAAATTTACTGTTGTCAGCAACAGGGCTGTGCAAACTACTAAGTGCTCTTTCACCTACTAAATGTACGCAGATTTGTAGCCATCATTCTGCTGTGCAAGCTCGTCATCAAGCCGGAGCAGATGGAGAGTGAGGTAGTGTTGGTAGGATTGGTGGCCTCAGCTGATAAGGTGTCTCCTTTGCTGAACTAAAGTACTTAGGTGTCAGATATGATTGTCCTGTTCCTGTGGTGCGATGTACTGAAGGGCAGCGAAGCAGCTGAGCAGCATTGCTGTTGCTCAGGGAGGTACTTCGCTGACTTGCTAAATGGCCGCTGGTGATTCAAGGCTGTCTGCTTTCCAGACTAACTGAAGGCCTCATCTTTTATTTTGCTTTTCCTTCCCCAGGTGTTGACACGTGACTTTACATGGAACCTCATATGCTTTTCCTTATTTTTTTCTCATATATGTATATAAACTGTTGCAAAGGCGGATGCTCATGTTAAACACATATAAATGTCCGCGTTCCTGCTGAGGCATAAAGGAAGAGGACAATGCTATAAGACAAAGTTTAAACAAGGCCACCCTGGATCTGACCCTTCTACTACTGAGACCTTTTTGTTTATACAAGGGGACACAATCAGAAGAAAGTTTGCTCAAATGAAGGTTGATCAGCCCTGCTACTCTAGAACAGAAAAATAGAATAGAAAATAAATAAATAAAATAGAAAAATAGAAGAGGAGTTTAGTTTTGATTTGTTTAAAACAGATTCTCCTTCAGCAACAAACATTGACACATAAGAACCGGTCCATTACACATCGGTGAAAAACATTATAATATACCATTCCCAACGAAAACAGACAGATATGGCTCCAGTTGGTGGTGCACGGTCAGTCTTACCGTGAGAGCTTGTTTTTGGTGTGGGCATCAAATGTGGAAGAATTTGTCGGGGTTGTGTTTTTGAGGCTTTTGGGGTGGCGGTCTGTTTTGGCGACACGGTAAGTGGTGCATAAACAAAACGAGTCTTTCTTGCTTTCCCAGTGTGTGCCAAATCATATGTGGTTAAGTTGCATGCAGTTTGTCTTCGCATCCCTTGGTGATAATCTGAAACAGGCCGTTTCCTTCTTTGAAGCATTCTAAAGCTTTCACTGAGGTCTTCAGATATCATCCTTTACCCTTTGTTCACTGCATCACTGGACATAAAAAGTTGTTTTCATCATTCTGAGATATTGCCTATTTCTTCCCTAGGCCGGTGGACTAATGGGCTTTGGTCTGTGGAATCTGCTTTAGTGTTTTCTCCCTCATTGGGCCATTTGCTGAGGCCCCAGTGGGGCAGACAACAATAGGCTTCATGTGAAAAATTCACCATGACGGGGGCATTCCAGCAAGCAGTTGATACGTTTGCAGCAGTTTAGTGGTTAGATAAAAATCTGCTACGACTGAAAAAGAACAACACAACCCCAATGCTTCCAGGGACAGAAAATAAGATTGAGGATTCATTTTGTTATTGGATGGTGCCTGCCTGCTATCTATCTAACTGCTCTGGCACGCAGTACTCATGGCCTTGTCCTGTTCCTCTTTGTCTCAGTCAGAATTTCATTCTAATGAAATGAGGGTGCAGCTGCAGTCCCGAATTAGAAGTGAAACAATTCTTACGTATCTTATTTATTTGCTGAAAGTCCCATGGCAGAGGGACTGGGCTCACTGCGATGCTCCGCAGCGCTCAGGTTGCTGCAGCCCGCGATATGCGCAGATGCTCGGAGTAATTGCAGTGAAGTCTGGGGATCTCTCACTCTCAGAGATGGTGTGAGTCCCTTTTGAAGTCAGGATGGGTTTTCTCTCCATGCTCCGAACCAGCTCTCGAACATTAATTTATTTTCATTAAACTACCTGCATGGCTGAAGCGAGCAACAGAGAATTCGGGTGTTGAGCAAATGCTCATTAATGCTGAACAACGTTCTTCTGTGGCTGTAAGCTATTTAGAAAGTTGCTTGATATCTCATAAATTGAGCAAACTAATAAGGTGAGGGGCAGAAAATATTTAGTATCCCGGGAAAATTACTTTCCTGTTGCTCAGAAAAAGCACAATTTTCATTTCCATCTTCTTTGTTCGTCTGCCATTGGAGTCTTTAGCAGCCTGTAGAAATGCGCCGTAAAAGGTTGGCACACTGATTTTGGAAGGACGCTTTGTTATTTTAACAAGCAGTCATGTGAATTTTATGCATTTAGCGTTTTCAACCTTCAAAAGCTGTCATGTTGATTTTTTTTGAATTCCAAAGTGTTTGTCTGTCACAGACAATCAAAGCCAGCAACAAAAGCCGTCAGGCAGAAGAAGAGGTCTTCAGTGCTTTGATCGATCAAACCCAAACTCGGTCAGTGAACTCATTTTAAGGAAGCGTGCAAAGAATTTTCAGTAGAAGAAGTTTCCAAGGGCCTTGAAATGTTCAACAATTCTCTTTGCTTAGTAACAGTGAAGATGTTGTGCTGTAGACAGTTATTTTTTGTTTTTTCGGTAATGTCTTGTTATGTTGTCCCTTTGTGTAAATGATGTTATAACCGAATTAAATTTTTCCCAGTGTTCTGACAAAAGCCATTAGACCACTGGGTTCCATTACATCCAATCAAAATCAAGACCAAATAATAGAGATTGGTGTGAACGGGAGTTTGAACGTTTGTCTGTTTCTCTGTGTTGGGACTGCAACAGGCTGGCGACCTGACCAGGGTGTGCCCCGCCTCTCACCCTGGTGGCATCGGCTCCAGCCCCTCCCCACTGGTATTGACTGTAAATGCACGCACAGTTTCTTCGTGCACAGTTTGTATTCACGCATTCCTGTCGCTTCAATATGTTTCCTTAACAGTTTGCAGTTTGCCACAGACCTTCTTTGTGTATAAATGCTCACATTCCTGCTGAGGCATGAAGGAAGAGGACAATGCTATAGGGCACAAAAGCACAGGATGTTAGCATGTATTGTGGTTAATGCTGTTGGTGTCGGTCCAACCCTCCAAGTCAGTTCCTACGCAGTGCTTTTGTAACCTCTGCAATCCTGTGTGAAAAGCTGACTAGGACCTTTTGAGAAAACTTGCATATCTGCGTCTTTTCTGGCAGTGTAATGCTGACAAAAAAGCCCCGTGGTTATATTGCATTTTCCCAGAGAAAGATTTGCTTTCGATTGTGTGCCTGCTTTTTCTTACAGCTCTTTCTCATGGAGGATTATTGGAAAAGGCTGTCACTGTCCAGTAAATTCTTTTTTTCTTTTTTTTCTTTTTAAAAATGCTCAAATAAAAGTACCATGGCAGTGGTGTGTGTGTGTGTGTGTGTGTGTGTGTTGTGTGTGTGTGTGTGTGTGTGTGTGTTGTGGTTGTGTGCACAGCTGTGTGTGTTTGAGAGGAGACAAGATTGCCTTACTGTTTGGCCACTGCTGACAGAAATATCCAGTGTTAGACAAGATCAGCATGTTAGCCGATACAACGAGACTTTCATTAAACATGAGATATTGGCCAGTCAGTCTTCCTCTGTCACCACAGCTAGAGAGTTTTAGGATTATTATAATAATCATAAAAATGATCTCTTACTCGGCAAATGATTCCTCTGTGGCCTGATTTTACTCAGCAGCTTGAGGAGTCTCGGTCTCTAAAAATATGCTGTCAAAGCTGGCTCACCCTGATATAAAGAGCTGCTAGCACACTTTAAAGGTGACTTATAATGCTCATTCCCAGCTCCAAATTTAAATTCTTGGACATTTTAGGAGAATAGCTTTGATTAAAATAATCTCTTTTCTTCTTATAATTCATCCTCTGTTAGTAATAAACTGTTTAAAAATCCACTGTCATGCCCTTCTTCTGATTGGCTGCCCTCTATAAACAGAAACCCTGGTCAGTAGTTGGGTGGGGTTTCTGTGATCCTGAGATGACCATATTAAGAATGTCCTCTCTCTTTGACATCACACAGAGCTGAGAGTTTAAAAACCTGTCAGAAACCAAGCATTTATAATAAAAAGCTCAGGCTTTAGCCTTACCGTGAGGCTTACATGAACATCCACCATTGCAACAGTGTATATCTGACAGACACAAAGGAAAACCATAATAGGTCCAGCTTAAGTAAAATCAACAAATGTCTGTCTTCATTCGGCGAGTCTAGCATATTAAATTTGTAAATTCCGTCTGGGAACAATTTCCAGCCTGTCTCTCCGTAGCTATAAAGGACTTGCACGCCTGAGTCTGTGCAGTACATGGGTCTGGATCTGGATCCAACACTGTAGTGAGTTATTTTTGGGTTCACACGCTGTAGAACTCAATGCACAGCAATGAGAGCTGTTGAATGCCGCACCCCCTCCCACTCCCATTCCTGACAAAAGGCTCTCCACACTGTTGGTCTGGCTGCAGTCATCTCACACCCTCTTCTCTATTTTAAGCCTTCAGACAGAGGCCCACTCCCCTTGAGTGGACTCTGCTCTCACTGTGTGGGCTAGAGAAAAGGGGCCTCGTCTCACCCAAGGCATTTGGACCCACGCACACACATAACGCAGGTCCTGCCAGCTGGTGCAAAGGTAACAGTAGAGGTAACTTCCCAGATGGAGCGGCCTCAGTAAACCTCTGCCCCAGCTGCAATGAAAGTCTGGGGAGGATGCTCATTAAAGTTGGCTTTCTTACAGGGGAGCTGACATGGTTGTCAGGGATATCCCTGTGGATCAGCGCACACATGCACACACTGAACTCTCCTTACTCATCCTATGACCTGAACGAGTCTAAATCCAGACCCAATTATTATGAATATTTTTATTTGTTTGAACACTAACATTTGGTGTTTGGCTTTGATGAACAGTGGCTTTTTTAGTTTAGATGGAGTCATCAGAGTGAGTAACAACTGTATCCTGTATCCTGACCAGAAAAGTACCAATATTTTGGGCAATTATGAGAGGGTGATTAGGATAAACTGATTTGGAATAGTGGCACGGCATGAGAATTGTGTTAATCAGATGGCTGGCGTGCACCGGACATCCTCTGTCTGACAAACACACAAACCTCTCAGTGTTCCTGATAATCAGAGTGGTAGACAGGAAGGCACAGGGGATCTAAGCTTGTTGTTGCAGTCTCTTCTTCAGGTCACGAACTAGCCTGAAGCACCACTCACTGAAGTGTCCGACGATGGCTGTTGTTCTTATGGCTGCGTAATTGCTTTTAGATTACCTACGATCCCCTGGGTTAATATAGCTGTGGTGTAGATCTGAAGAAAAGTGAAACCTGGACATCCCCAGGGGGGTTTTGAGGAGGTTCCTGGGGGTTCCCAGGGATATGATTAAATGAGTACCCACTCAAAATCAGCCTCAAAGGAGTTTGTGTAAGTGTGAGTTATATAATCGTGTGTTTCTCTTATTATAGTGGTCATGACACTTCTGTAGGTTGGCCAGAACAGAAAATCTTGAATGATTGCAACACAAAAACTCCTCATTTGTATCAGTGAGCTCTAACACAGGTTCCTACTTCTATTAAGCTGTATGTCAGTTAAACGTGTTTGCTTAAGTGGTAATTCCAGGTGCAGGTAATTTCTTAATTTTCTTTCATAGCCAACCCCCAAAATAAAGTAATAAAAATGACTTGAGAGTTCAAGTCCTCTCTGAATGTTTTTAACAAATGAATGCTGAGGAGGTCAGTAAGCGAAACATTGAAGCAAATATGATTTATTTGACTTCTCACAGTCAAGTCCCATCTCATTAAGTGCAATCAACCAAACCCCAGCTCCTCTTCACCTCTTACAATGATGGAATAAATAGATTAAAAAAAAACAACAGCTTTCTTGACTAGGTAATGGTACTTTTGTTCATCAAACAGTCTGGAAAACAAAAAAAATAGATTAAGGGAAGTGCCTCAAGCAGCAGTTCTAGTGGCCAAGAGTGACCCATAGACTGCCATGTTAAGATTCCCAACTTCATGGTGACAGTTTGGTCTCTAGACGTGATTTCATCCATTTGGATGATATGAAGACTAACAATGAGAAAAGTCACCACTGGTCCAGATATGGTTCCTTATAGTTCCAAAATATATGTGTGACAGGGCCACACTGGGCTGTGACTGGGCTTCGAATTGCGAAGCCCAAGTATCCAATGGGTGACAGCACAGTTATAGTCTATGGGTTATGCATACTTATTGTCTTATTAACAATAATTATTAAATCTTATTAACCTGTCGGCCATCAAACTGTGGTATTCTCCTGAAAGAACAAAAGCATGTTTTGTCATTCTCACCATATACAGCGGCTACGTGAGCGTCTCTGTATAGTTGTGTGGTTCAGGATTATGCGCAGCTCAGCCTGATGCCTCCGAGGAGTTTGAAGTGTTGGGCTGAAACTTCCTTCCTTTAGGGAGTCGTGTCTTCAGCAGGGTTTTGATGATATCTGTCATGCAAACTGCCCTGACCTTCCGTGTCACAGCATGTGCAGCCTGTAGGCTGTCATCACTCCTCTTCTAGCTACCAGCTATTTTAGGTCAAGATCCTGTTTACTGGATACCTAAATCTTCAGAAGTCAGCATTTCCTTTTTCACAGAAAGCGCCAAACAGCAGCCAATACAGAGAAGAGGGGGGCGTTTCATCACGGGTGGGAGATGGATAGAGACGTTTGTGTGACTTTTCGGTTGATTAAAGGCAAGCGGGGGGTTAGTAGCCAGATGCTAGACCTGCAGCTGGCTGGCTGAGTGGGAGGGGAGCTACATTGAAAAAGCTGTGGTGCCAGCAGAGTGGGGCTTAGCTAGACACTGAGAGGAGATAATCCATATTTCATCTGCATCCTCCTCTTCCTCCCTGCCACCTGCAGAGCAAGACAACACAGCATGAATAGTACATGATACAGAAATAAAATTGGAGGAGTGCTAACACTTCAGCGGAAGGAAGATATGCGCTAGTGTGGGTTTGTTTGAATGAAGTCGCGGGGGGGGGGACGTTAACGTAAAAGTGACCTGTGTCTGAACGCAAGCAGCTACATATGCAGCCTCTGAAGAGGGACCACACCCATTAAATTAAAGAGAAACCGCCCCCCCTCTTAAAAAACCCCCCAAAACTTCAGCTCTGCCCACTCCCTGCTTCCTTTGCAGCAGTGCATCAAACACCTCTCCCATTCAGATCCAGCCATGAGGCTTTAATCTGCATTCATAATATATACATTCTCCAGGGTGCTTTCCTTGCCACTGAAAACGCAAGTTTTCCCCAAATTTTGAATTCATCCAACAAATGTTTGCGATAAAAACCACACTTCTTAGTGAATGAGCCACATCTTCAAAGACACTATTTATATTTGTACCGTGGCCTCTTGTTGAAAATTTACTCTCTGCTAATTTAGCATGCAAAGAAAAAGGCTCGCTACCAAAACTATATTTCAGATATCTGCTCTGCTCTCATTTTAAATATTCATGATCTGCTCGCAGCTTTGAAAGTGAGCTTAAAAGAGTCTTTTACTCTCTCAGCCTCACACACACACACACACACACACACACACACACACACACACACACACACACACACACACACACACATGCTCACAAAGCAGGCGCCTGCTCTATTTTCTCTCTGCATTTTTCACCCATAGTCAATAGTCTCAGGAAATCAGGTAGTCTTGTATCCACT
>NW_005187604.1:160878-165602 GCF_000239375.1 Pundamilia nyererei
TGTGTGGACCCAACGTTCGGCTCTCCATCTTTATTTTGCCAGAGGGAAGTTCTTCCCGCTAACATTAACATTATAATAATGGCTGTTAGCTTGATGTAGACTGACACTTGAATTAAGTCATCAAAAGCAAAAAAATGTTCCCACATTTACTGCGGATTAAAAAACAAAACAAAAAAACAACAACAGTAAATTGGTAAGTTTTATGTGCCTTTAAAATCAGATAAATGTTATAATATCTTTTTACCTGATGTGTGTGTGTGTGTGTGTGTGTGTGTGTGTGTGTGTGCGCGCGCGTGTGCGCCAGAAAGAGGAGAGGCTTCAGCTCAGCCAAAAATGACTCTAAAATGCAGTTGCAAGCATCCAGAATAGGTTATTACAACCAGGTCACACACAATAAACATCAGATGCCAGATCATCCAGCCCTTATGCACACATGTGTGACTACAATAGACAACACAACACACAGTATTTGTGTTGACTGTGAGAAAAAATAGTAAAGTTACTAGACTAGCTCAAGTCTCCTGACAGATTTATCCAGCAGCACAATGGCTCCTTTGTAACAAACACATACATTTTGCTTCACCTTATCACTTGACCCGTTGAAGGTTAGCAGTAAATTGGCGGGGATTTCTCCATCAGCCTGTTCTTGCGGCTTGTCCTCTAGCTCTCCGACGCCGTTGCCCACAAAATAAGCCCAATTCTTTTTACCCGTAGGTTGGCGCAAGGCCATAAAAACATCCCCAGAGGGGACTTAATCACATTTGACCGAGTGCATATTTGAAAAGCAGTCGCAGTTATTGTGATAGACTGTGTTAGCTCCGCGAGGTGTTATCTATGCGTATGACAAAGGCTTTTTCGGAGAGAGGTTCCAGTGAGAGGTACCTTTGGGGTACGGGGCTCCTTCAGAAAGTGATGGGGTTTTCCTGCCAAGATGAAGAGTAGTTTCATTTGCTTCAAAGTGCCACAACTAGAGAAGGCATAGGAGTGAGAGCAGAAGAGTTTAAATCTTGTGTTACTTCTCTAGGGCCAGTGCAGATATTTATACAGTTGGGAGATGAAGCACAATTTTGCCAAACAGGTTTGAAGGGTCTATTTTCTAATCCACTTTCCACACCCCACAACTAAAGTCCCACCAGACACTGAGTATTTTTCCTAAAACAGTTGGAGAATCCTGCTAAGCCTGTAGTCTTCCATTGCAACAGCCCTGGGCAGAGTTATTTCTGCACAAGAGAAACCAAGAGAAAATCAGCGATGGAGGAAAAAAGGGGTGCATGGGGAGGGGGATTTGTGTTGGTTTGGAAAACCTGCGGTTGCACATGAAGACAGTTTTTAGAGAAAAGTTGTCCGGGGGCGGGGGGTTGTTAGTACGCTTTGCACTGGTAGCCTGACCGGATGTGGAGCATATGTCCCCTGTCCAGCTCCCTAAATCTCCAGTAGACCTCACATGAACTGAGCTTCTGGCAGTGCTCGTCTCGGAGCCTCCGCCGCGCACTGCATCACCGCCGCGCACTGCATCACCCCCCCACTCTAGTCGCCAGCCCTCTGTGACAGACTCATGCTGACAGTGATCCGGAGGCTGAGGGGAGGGGCGCTGCAAACAAGCCCCCCCTCTCGGATTCCAGAGTTACACCATCACAGCAAACCCACCCCTGCCCCACACCCCGCCCACCACCCGCCGAATGCGGCAGGCTACCTCTAATCTGCTTCTGCAGCACTCGGTTCTTTCTCTCTGCCCCGTCTCTCATGGTCACACCCGCTGTCCAAATAATCAAACCACAGCTATGATTGCCGAACCCTCTCCGAAGCTCATCGTTTTGGTTTGTCCTATAGGCTCCAAGTGGTTTTTCCTCCTTTTCCTTTTTGTTTATTATCCTCCTTCCCCTTGTCTCCTTGGCTACTGACCGAAAATCTGCACAATTTATTTATTTTCGATTTGCTGAGGCCTGCCATGAATTCCATGTTGAGATTGACTTTCTGGATGTTGGATTCCTAATCTGACTCCAGGCTATGAATGACGAGGAAAACACATGTGGTATGTGATTCCGTGTGTGCACAAGCGTGTTTGTGTGTTACGGCATGTAATTGATGGCATATGTAAGAAATTATCCGAGTTTTCCAAACATCTCCTGGCCAATTTGGATGGGAATATCTGCCTTTCCAGAGATTAAGCTGGTGTCAAATGTTGCCAGGGGTTGAGCTGGGGTTTCCATCTGTCACTTAATACAGAGTGGGAAAATATGGTCGCGATGCCCTGTCGGGAAGCAATCGAGCCTCGAGTCTGTCAAGCGGCTTGGATAAGGTTTGTCCCGTTTCTAGGCGCTGGTACGAAGGAACAAAAGGGCACATCGGCGGAGGGTGGTGCAGGAGGGGGAAGTAGGGGGGGGGGACTTCTGGGAAGAGGGAGAAAAGCAGGTCTGGGGTGGGAAATAATGGAAGCGTCTGAAACCAGGAGACCAAGCGTGAAAGAGATGAGAGAGGAAGAGAAGCCCAGATTTGGCTCAGGATCAGTCACCAGAGGAGGAGAGATTAAGGGCCCATCATTCCCAGCTGCATCATTAGGAGTTTGATGCTCTCTCTTTAGTTAGTCACCTTGCGGCGCCAAGGTTTTGAATCCACACAGGCTATTTGCGTAATTCCGGTAGATCCGCGGTGGAGGAAGGTTTGATTCTGGGAGTACAGAGGAAGGGAGGGGGGATAAAATGAGAAGCTTGCCATTGAAGTTGACAAAAAAAAAAAAAAAAAGGAAACAAAATACAAATCTGGGGGTCAGTTCCTGAATGCCTACTACAGCATGATCATGATAACCGCAACTGGCCGATATCACGATAGGTATGGTGATATGTAATCATATTGTGATGTAACTTTAGGTATAAATGTTATGCCACAAACACCATGAGTGCTAGTTTGCTAGTAGCTGCATTTTGGAATTTTCTTTGTGCTAAGGTGCTTTTAAAACCATCATAACCATAAAGTGTTTTGCATTTGGAGCACTTCATGTAACAGCTGTTTTAGACATTCAGCTGAAATAGACCTGTGATATATTTCATTTTGTCACTTGGGATGGAAGCAAACACATAAGCTAAACTGAAATTGCCTTGTTAGTGTTTTTTTCCCTTCTCTTCTTAGAGGTTGTGAAATCACTTCATAAACATGATATCTAAGCTCTTTCTTTTAAGGGACAAAACAGCAAGGGACCCCCAAGCTTACATCTTTGCCACATTTTAGACCACTGATGAATTTGCTGCCATCAAAGCAGTTTTACATCTTTCACAAATGCACACACGGATCCTTGCAGCGCCAGGTCAGATAGACTTCTCAGTTATTCCAGAGAGCTTGGACCTGTGCCCTGGCTGTAACTGAGATGAGGCTTGGCTGAGTCGTCCTTGGATGTGACTGAATGCCCCTTTTATTCTGTTGTTGTTTTGTTTTTTGTTTTGTCTTTTACACTTTTTATCATGCTGTTTTGGGCCTTTACCACACATTGTCAGCTTGTCCAGTTCCCCTTCCTTTACTTGACTTCCCTTCTGCCTCCGCTTCATCCCACAAACAAGCCTTCTTTTGGTTGGATGTTTGGATCACACAACCACATTTGCTTTTTCACCCCAGCGCACTCGCGTCTCTCATGCTCCTTCTTCCTCCCTCCCTCTCGTTTGAACTTTTACCATTTGAGTGTTTTGACTTGAAGAACTGCAGTGAGGGCAGGTGGTGGAAACAGAAGGGGTTGATGGGAAATTGGCAGACCCAAGGTTAAACAGGCGATCTTTGGTAAAGGATTAATTGTGTAAGAGCCATGTAATGATTGCTGGCGTGTCTCTGGAATGAAATCCTGTTAGTCACTCTGCAGGGGTCAGGCTAAAACTGTGCATGTCTTGCACTTGTGTGTGTGTGTTTGTGCATCAGGAAGGTGACTCTGATCACACCCGCATGCATGGCCAGGTGGCGACCTGACAGGTTTTGTTGTCTTAGAGGGAAAGATCCACAGCCTCCCTCCCACAGTGTTTAAATTAAGACATGCACATCTAATTTCTGCTTTAGTGGGGGAGTGAGTGGGAAGTGTGTATACCTCATATATACCTTGCAGTAATTGTCTCTTTTGACATTAGATTCATTTTACAAGCTAATTATATTTAACTGGTAACACTTAAATATATTTAACACTTGAAATCTGATGTTTGCAATCCAGATAGCAACCCTGATCACTACAGTATTTTCGTTTTTTTACCGGTGTATTTCAAACCAGCAGAATTGAAGCAAATTGCAGACACTTCTGTAGATCTGTAATCATTCTTTGATCAAATAGTTCCCGATGTAAATAGTTAAGTTGCAGCTTTGGACTCTTTCATGTAAGATGAATATGTTAATATGAACTGTGTTGATTTGCAACGTCAAGGTTCAGACCTCTGCAGTTCTCACAAGAAAGCACCAAGCTCAACTCAAAGCAAAGTTTGGGAAATTGGAGATAAGGAGGGCAGATCACGGGAAGCTTAGATCTACAAGTGGATGATGGGGTGGAGGTGGAGCTTGTGGCGGGGCTGGGAAGTGCTGGGAGTGTACAGCAGAGGTGGCAGCAGCAGCAGCAGGAATCTCATCAGCTCTCAGGCATCACAGACTAGAGCTAGCATTGTGCTGGATTATGCTTGCTTTAGGATGCACATGCTGGCAGCTGTGTACACAAAGGACGAGTACTTGTTCTTGTAGTGTTTCCTAGTCTGTTTGGAGGACAC
>NW_005187604.1:165622-180316 GCF_000239375.1 Pundamilia nyererei
GGGGGAAACAGTGTGTGAAGTAAAGTGATGGCTGAGTATCATCAATATGACATCAATAAACTGAATGCACAACTTTCACTGCACACCTTGAGCAACGTCTTCAGAAAAGACTAAATCCAGGTGAAGTTTCCTTGTTGTGATTCTGTCCTGATTGAAGGAGAGCCTCTTATCTTGGTTCACTCCCTCATTTTACTCTATCTCTCCGTCCTTAGACAGCACTGAGCAGCTTATTGAACACAGATGATGAATGGGTGCGGATTGATGGCAGATAGCAGGCTGCTGCTAATTGACACCGTTGTATCGCTTAATCTCCCGCCTTAGCATTCCTACTTCTCCTTTTCTTTCCTTTTTTAGCACAGCAATCCATTATGGTTTAGATTAGTTGCTTTTTAGGTGTGGTGTGTCCCTGTGTAATCTATTGTAAAGAAATATTCTTCAGAGGCTGCTCAAGGGCTCTTGGTTATTTTATTTTACTTTTTTGGAGCATTGATTTTTTTGTGGACATTGTCGAGATGTGGAGACCTTAAGGTTTGTTCTCTGCCCGATCTACATAAAGGTTTAATGTGTAAAAAATGTTAAACATTTTTATTTAGCTAAAGATAATCTAAAATGTACATTACAGTAGAAGCACACTCTAAGCACTTCTGATGGAGTTAGCCGGTGTTATAGTCTTTTTGGTCTCTGTACTGCTTGGAAAGATGAGGTTTCATTATTCACCAAGTCCTCAGCCACACTGGACTGAGTAAAGTGCAGGTTGTACAAATCCTTGGGCCCTCTTGTGAGCCGAATCCCTGTCCGTTTGATGCTTCAGCTTCTCTGCTACCATCGGCTGAACAGAAGTGATTTAACTAGCAAATCTCTTGCAAGCTCTTTTCTCCTCATCAGAGGAGGTTCGAGCTTTTGGCAAGGCTATATTTTAGGCAAGAAGACAAAACACCTTTATTTTTTTGCCTTCTTTTCTTGGGCACAGGAACTCCAGGGCGTGCTGTACTTCTCTGGCTAAATCCAGTCCTTAACAGACAGGCTTTGCTGGGTTTATGAAAGGGTGTGTTTTGTTTTCTCTATGAGGCACTCTTAATTTCTTTATCTTTATTTTTCAGGTTTGACTCTTGCTGACACACACATACACACACCAGCATAGTCGTACTAGTGGGAACATTTTCATAATGATACCCTGCTCCAGGGACTTTTATTCGAGCTTAAAGTGTCGTCTTCCTTTGTTACTTCTCATGCTGCATTTTGGGATCATTCGATTTAGTAGCTCTCCTGTCTAACGTCGGACGTTCTACTCACCCAGTACACAACCTCAAACGTCTTCCTCCTTCCTTATCACGTTTTTCCTCACAACCCTCTGACACTTTATCATTCCCCTCTCTCCAGTCAACCATTAGCTTAAATGTGCTCTACTTCACCCTTCCTTGGCTGAAGGGTAGGGCTGGGCGATATGGCCTGAAATCCATATCGCGATATAATTTGAAGCATGTGCGTTAACGATATATATCGCGATATATTCTTTTCTTCTGTACAACGTATTTTCCACACTATAAGGTGCACTTAAAATCCTTTAATTTTCTCAAAAATCTAGAGTGTGCCTTAGCTCTGCTACCACTTCCAACATAATGAAGACAGGAAACTAAACAGCAGTGGCGTTTGCAGGGTTACTGAAGTTGGACTACCTGGTATATAATGTTGTGCTACGTGATTGCTAGCGACACAGCTATGTTAGCATAACATTAGCACAGTGAAGCTGGAGGATGAACGCCAACTTTTTTTCCACTCGATAAAAGTTAACGTGAGGGATTCTGGTGGTCAGGGACAAATGTAATCGTATCGGAGGATGCTATACACAGGCCAAACTTCAGTCAGGAGAACAACTGAGATTATTCATCCACAATACGAGGTTAGTTATTAATATACTGCAACAACATGGGAATAGAACAGCTGCCAGAGAATTCAACATTAATGAATCAATGTTACGGAAGTGGAGGAAGCGCAGTTTTTGGCTTTCCCCATATTTCAAAAGTGCTTCATCTCTTTGCTATGACTGTCGCCCGGCATAATTTGCAGATGATAATGGTTGTAGCCGCTGCGATGCTTTCGACCAAAACAGGTGCAGCTTGATGACATCATCAACATGCGCTATCGCGATAGAGCGGTATAGTCAAAATCTCTATCGTTGGCCGAATTTATATCGTTTCTATCGCCCACCCCTACTGAAGGGTATGCTTTCCTGAGGCTCCTTGACTTGGAATCAGCCTCACCTTTCCCCGGGGCCCTCAGAAAGCCTGACTGTGGCCAGACAGCTTTTAATAATTTATTTAGGGGCAGTAATGTCGAGTTCGACGCCACGTTTTAATTTATTGCATGCTGAGTGCGGGAGAAGTGAGCGAGCAACCTTGCATTAAGCTTGGATCAAGAAGCCAGTTTGTCAGCGAGCCCCTAAGGATCCCCCCGCGCTCTCCTTTCTGTCCAGTGCTCTAACAGTGTTTAAACAACTGCAGGATGGTGCTGCTTTTATTACATATTCCTGCTGTGACAGCACCTACTGTGGCTTCATCCATTGAGCCTTCAAAGAGCTAAACATCATAGGAATGCAGTTAACTTGTCCAGATTAACAGGGGGATGAAGCGGTGGAACAGGGGTAACTTCCATACAGTACTCTTGTCCTCAAAAGATAAATCAAAACCATTCATGCTGCGCCACATCCCCATAGGTTTCTGTCTTTGATGATCTTAACTGAATGACTAATTAAGTGCTGTCTTTATTTTATGAATATATAATATTATTTTCTTTATGGAGTGTTAATAAAGAGACCAATGAGCTAAGGACAGACATCTTTTATCAGAAGTGGAAGCCAGTGACTGGCACAGGATCCACAAAAGGCTGTGCACGTTCCACTGGACCTTGAATCTTCAGCAAATGATGCAGTTCTGCAAACAAAGCTTTATTTTATTACTACTGGAAGACATTGCATATTTTAAATGAGTTGTGTACACACTTGGAGAGTCTTCAAATAACTAATTTTCCATTCTGTTTTTAGCGCTGGGCACTGAGTCAGGAGGGTAATTTGCATATATAATTAAACAGAACAAGGATGCTGATTGGATGCAACTAATCAGTACTGACCTTTTTCAGAATGCCATTAGAACACTGTTCCCAGCAAAGCTGAACTTTATAGCCTGCGGTCAGTTGTTTAAAAAAATGTCTTTTCTTCAGCTCACAATGATTTTGTGTAAATAAATGTGTCTCTTTCTATGCAGCTGATAGCCTTCCCAGTCATTAACCCCAATAATGGGGCTTGGGAACCATTTTCCAAGTGTAATGATCTAACTCGGCTCAGTTCAGAGTGCTAATTGACTCTAAGTTACTGAATAGAGTGGGGCAGGTAAATGAAGGAAGCAGTTTTTATTTTTAGTGAGCTGCTGAAGGAGGTGATGCGTACCGAGACTGAGAGCCCAGGTCTTTTTTCCCCATCAGGGACCTGGAGGCTGGAGGGTTGCAGAATTAGGGGAGAGGATCCTAGACGTAAAAAGTGCAAACTTTTTGACTGATCAGCAAGAGGGAGGAGCAGATCGATGAAGGGCGTGTGGGGCTTTGAAGCCTGAGAGAACTTGTCCAATCAATGGAGTGTTTGCTTATTAGTGTCTTCAAAGATGTGAAGAAAACAAGCTGTATTCCTCCACAAAGTGTCACTTAGTCTTTCAACACAAGACAACAGGGAATAACACAAAAACTTTTCCTCTTGCTCGCCTGTTGGCCTTCGCTTCATTACTCCTGTGAGCTTTGTGTAAGTGGGCAGACAGAAATAGTCATCATTACAGCATGTGAATGAATTTGCAAATAGATTACAAGAACTTGGAAGGATGTCACTGTTGGAGATTATTTAAATTTGTCTTTAAGAGAAAGACTGAGGGGTTCAAAAAAGTAAGAAATATTTTCTGAATGGAAATATTTGCATTTTTTTAAATGTATTTATTTATTTATTTTTTTACAGAATTTGTAAATATATTTCATCAGGGTCAAAGAGAACAGGAAGTGCACACATTATTGTGGCATTTCTAACACCCTGAACAAAGTCCTTATGACCAGTACAAGCAGACTTCCTTTTTCCTCCGACATAAGAAACATTCTTTCTCCCACTACACCATCCAACTGCAAGCCTTTCCCTCTCCGCCCTCTCTATTACTTTCGATTTCCTCTCCCTCTCTTGGCTCCGTGCTGTTTTGGTTATCAGTGATTGCTTCAAATGCCTCCCTTTCCCTCTCCACCCTGAGAGCTGTAATTTTGTCACACTCCAGCGCAGCAGCGGGCCATGACAGGGCGTTGCACCTCCGACCGTTGACTTTGTATCATTTTCCATCAGCAGGAAATGCAGCACCTGACCTTGTTTCTTTGAACAAGGTCAGGTGGGTTATGCGGAACTCCATATTCACTGTCACCTGTAGCCTATAGACATGTTTTTTTTTTCTTTTTGAAATCCACAGCCTTTCAATGAAATATGAATAAAAATGGTCCTTCTGATTTTTCTTGCCTTGAAAGAAGCTTTAACTTTAAGTATCAAGAGGTGAGGAGCTTGTTGCCTATCCTGCATTGCAGTGTTGTTATCCTAATATCAATGCTAAGTTATTAAACCTCCACGCTTTGTTAGCTCTTGTTCTTACAACCAGTGCACTATAGCTGGTGCATGGTATCATAAGCATATGGTTTTTGAGCTGCCTGTCTTTTTTTTATATTCTGCTCCATGGAGCCAGACTTTTATTAAAGTTATCAGAGTGGTCTTGACCAATATTTCCTCAGGCTTTCTGAAGGTTTTTAACATTTTCCTTTGCCTACTTATTTCACAAATTTTCAGTCTTGTTCTTGTTCTTGTACCTGACCGTTTTCAGAGGATTTGTTTGTTTGTCAAGCCAATTAACACTGATCAGTGAATCATTCAAGCATCATCATTCTGCCTAACTCAAGCGATGACTCAGTATTGTGTTTACGCATAACAGACAACTTGGCAAAGAACACCAAATTGTGTCTTTAGGCACTTTGTTACTAGCAGCCTGTTGCAAAAACAGATCATTTGATCATAGTTGAATCTACGAAAATGCCAAAGATAACACAGTTAGACAGAAATAATTATTTTTGTACCAACAAGGTGATTCCCAAAGAGCTGTTATTTCTCAGCATGGTGTACAGGACTAAAGGGGAAGTGGCAGCAAAATGAACAGCAGCATATTATGTGAACTCTCAGCAAAGGTCTATCGTTTCCCCCTTTTTCCTGTCTAGAACATCACGTTTATTTAAAGACCTATGGGAAAATAAAGAGCAAAGATAGTAAAGACCACAGAAAAGGAAAGAAATGGAGAAAGAAGTAAAGATAACGCACATGCCACAATGGTGTTCGCTGTTAACTGACTTTGGGACGCAGTCCTGAAGAAACAACTTATGTTAGGACAATAACGTGGAAACCCAACTGAGTCCTTGAAGAACTTTATTAAGACCAAACTTTTGCTCTCGGACATCGACCTGGGGATACAAGACTGCTGCAAGATTTTTCTTTTGACCATGGCTACCCAAAGTTATCCAAAAAAGAAGGGAATATGCTCCACTGCGTAAACTGTGCAAGACACGAGCCCCAGCAAGGTTTCGGGTCTATGTTGACAGTCCCATTGCATATAACAGAGGAACAACAAAGGAGGATTAAAGGCCAAAAATTAAGGGCCATTCATGAGTAAACAACTTATGGAAAAGTTACGGAGTAGAGACACAAGTAACTGTTTATCAGGACAATTTAGAATCAGAAATGCCGCTCTCCAAAGCACTAGGTCACACATGGGAAGACATTTTGATAATAAATGTGGTTTAATCTAAGTATAATATGGAGCAACTTGAGAGTAGGGAAGCACACACGCAGAACCAGAGAGGATCTCTGTGCTCCCAGGAGGGGCCCTTCATTTGGAGGATTCCCTTCCCTGTTCAGAACTTCACTTTTGGAGTTTATACTATACATGTTTGCTTAGGGGAATATGACATAATTCCAGGAATATAATATAGTAAAATTAAATGTTAAAGCCCTGCAAAGCCCAATCAAAAGGAAAAGAATTGCAACCAAGATGAAAATGGAAAATGAAGTCATAATATTCTGGTAAGGGATGCGTATAAATAACATGGAACATTAAACAGTTAAACAACTGGTTTTTAGACATGCATATTACTCATCATACAAACCAGGACATGCAAGAGGTGTCGCAATATTAATCTCTAATAAAAAAAACCTTTCAACTAATTAGACAAAGAGGGGCTATATATCCTAGTAACTGGACTCATTGACCATAAACCATGTTTACAGACCACTAGGTAATGACCAAATGCTAATTAAGAAAATATTTAACATGATTACTGAAGAGACCAGAGGTACCCTTATGTATGGCAGAGACTGCTGCAGCCCTCTCTTGACTCTACTAATACAACTAAAAGAATGAATCTGAAGACATGTACAGTGAAGAAGGGTTATAAGGTTCCCAAAACATTATCTGAGATCTATGATATAAATGATTTACTGATTATAAGGAAGGTATACATAGATGGAATTTGTTATGCAAGTCAAGTGGTAGTAGAGTTGACATAAACAACTCGGTCAGTCCTGGTTGAAACACCAATGAAACTATTTAATATGTGGAGAGAATGCTCTCAGGATTCATATGGAAGCCCAGAGTGAGATACACAACACTACAGCTTCCTGCAAAGTCATTTTAAAGCTGCAGAATTGAGATATTTAATCTACTGGTGCAACCCTTCCTACAAAGCAAAATAGTAAGGTGGACATGACTCAAATAGATTTACCATTTCAAACAATAATCGGAGACAGAAAATCACATTTAGAACTGAAAGAAAACTGTGGGACAAGAACACCCCTAAATATCTGGTTTGGTTATATGAATAACTAAAATTAGGAAATCCGATGAAACAGCTACGGTGGGTAGCATATGATAAAGAATTTGCTCCAGCCCAGCAAGATAATCGCTTTAAACGATGGTCAGCCAGAGGTGTTTGGACATCAGATGCAGGGGAAATGCACAGTTTTGAAAGACTTAAGGGCAAACATGATTGGAAAGGCAAGACTACTTCCGATATTGGGGGTTAGATCCTATTTTAACAGTAACATGGAACCTAGGGATGAAAGTAATACTGGCCTAATCATCCTAATAACTGATACGTACAAATCTAAGATTACACAACTGAATAGATCTAGTTCAGGTCACGGGAGGGAATTTGCATTGGAAAAATATGATTCGAGTTTTCTTACTACTCAGAAACTAAAATGAAAGCAGAAGGTCCAATGTAAACGTGGACGTTGTTGGAGACAGTGTGGAGAACTGGTAGCTGATCACTTTCACATCTTCTGGGGTTGCCCAGCTATTCAACCATATTGGAGTGAAATTGTAGAAGTAATTACCCAGGGAGCTGGTAAGAAAGCAGTTACCAGGAAATGGCTAATGAAAGAACTCCCAGTACAGACAGAATGGAAAGAAAAAGTACAGGAAATATATAAAATGGAGAATTCACTTTTTCTGAGTGTAGAATGGATCAGTTCAGTAAATACAGGAGGTAATGGGAAAGCTATATTGTAGTTAATATGTGGAATAAGGTATTTTGACAGAAAACCTGAAGTAGATATGTATTTGCTTGTTGTTAAACCCTTTTATTGTCAATGAATGATGTAATGATGCCTTGCAAAGCTCCTTTTCATCTGATCCATCTACGGTTCACTGAAGCCTCATCTGAAACTCAGTTAAAGGGAAACAGGAAGTAAAGACCGAGGTACATCAAATTATATAATAACTAGACTGAAAATTAGTGGCATCAGGTATTTTGTAGTGTTAAATCCAAATTTGAAATTTCTGATTCAAATCAATGTCACTATGAATTGGGGAGATCAGGAGAGAGGTTTGACAGTGGTGTCTTTTGCCATTAATAAAACATGGTAGAGGCTCTGTTGTGGTTTCATGCTGTAGTTCTGTGAGTGGCTGTGGGGATCCTGTCAGAAGTGATGGAAATATGAATGTAGAAAAATACCATCAGATTTTAAATCGTCATTGGCCTCCTCAGAGCCCAGACCTCAGCATTGATGAAGCAGTGTGAGATTATCTTGACCGGGATCAGAGCTCAAGGTAGAAACAAGAAGCCTAGAGAAATATTCCTGAAGACTACTTAAAGAAATGATAAGAAAGCGAGTCTAAAAGAGTTCAATCTGTGTTGAAGAGCAAAGCTGGTCACTCCAAATATTGATTTTAAACCTGTTAGAACTGTATTAACTCTGCTTTTTCTTTCTTTTTCCTTTTTACTGTATTTCAATTTAAGTTTTCCACATTTGAAGAAATAGTTTCACCCATTTTCCTAGCAAAATATAAAGAACCAAGGAATGGCTCAAGGCTTTTGCAGAGCACTGTGACAGAGAGAGTTGGGAGAGAGGGAAAGAGTTGTCAACAGTTTTTCAGTCGAATGAAGACACCTGGCCACAGTTTAAGTCACAAACTTACCTGCCACAAGCAAGACGTGTGGAATACCTCCAATCTGCTGACAAGTTGTTGTTATCTTCCTCCGTGCTATGTTAGGTTTTGTTCTAACAATCACTGCGCTGCTGCTGACACGTGGTATAGTAAACACAGAGCAAGACCGAATCCAATCGATTGGCCTATTGTCATCGATGTCCAGTCTAGCTTTCTGAGTCACTGTCCAACCACTATCCAATTCAATTACTGAATCAGTGCATGTCTGATGTTCCCTATCCTAAATCTGCTGCTGTTACAGTGACAATAACGTGAACATTTCAAATTCAGCTACGTCCTTTTTTGAGTGAACCAGTTGTGCATTTGTGTTTTTAAACTGCTTTTTTAAATCTTTGACAGTGTATGTACATTTCCATGACCTATACACAAGCAGGGACAGACTGAATACGTTTGACACACTGAGTCACTGTCGTTGTGAAAACGGCAGTATGTTATTTTTAATTATATCCATACAATACAGTTACATTTTCATATTTCAGTCATTTTCATGAATATTTTTTTGCAGCCCTTTTTTTTCATACCGCATCATGTTTGGAAATCGTAAACACTTATTATTCATATCCGTGTATTTTAAAGCGGTTATTTTCTACACATTATTATTCACGCCATGCGCTTCACACTTTCCATCTACTTGATGTTCGAGTGTTGCATTGCAAATTGCAGGTGGCATTATATTTAATACACTTCATTTGCAATGTTCTTATTTATGCTCTGCTTCTCTCTGCTGGATTCTAATGTCATTTGTTGCTGCTGTGGCCCAATTAAAGTTTCATCTTGTCGTATGTCTAATGGATGATTACCTGGATGCTGTTCTGTTTTTCTCCACTCTATCTTAACAGCTTTTTTTATTTTTATTTTTTTTAAATCTGTCGGTTATTTCAGTTCAGTTTTTCTCAGATTCTCTTTTTTACTTCTCTCTGCACAGGAGCAGAGCCCCAGTAACGCCACATCCCTGGCCATGATGCAAGAGCCGCAGGAGGTGGTGGAGGAGACGGTCACCATTGAAGAAGACCCCGGCACCCCCACCTCCCACGTCTCAGTGGTCACCTCTGATGATGGAACCACACGGCGCACAGAAACCAAGGTAAGACGCAAAGCTGCACACACAGCATGGTCACAGTGCATAGGCAGGGGCTGATGCTGATCCTAAAAAAAAACAACTAGTGACGACATGATTAAATAGAAAGGTCAGTTATACAGGGGGCAAATTATTTGATACGCTGTTAAACTTGTGCATTTCTAGCATTTAAATGGAGCAAATTTCTGTTCATTTCTTTGCAAGTGACCAAACTTATAAATTCAGCAGGGGATCAAATCATTTTTGTCCCCCACAGATATATTAACTTAAAGGAGTGATCCAGTTAAAATTTGAAACTTTAAAATGTTTTTTAAAATAAAGCTATGACCTGTGCATAACACTGGTAAGCCATACTTTTTCTGCGTACTATCACACGAGTAGGACTCTTCAAAGCAGCGGCATTGTTTTGGCACATTGATCCCAATAACCTCATAGTAGCAAAACTCCCCAAAGTCCCTTTGATCCATTTCAGTATTGCTCAAATTATGCTTATGGATTACTGCTTGGTACCGTATCTCCACTCCCAGACTTCCATTCTTAAGAACTATAAATCCCATAATCCTACAGCCCAAAGTGGTTTCATCTCCTTCTCATGGCTTTATTTTCTTCATTTTCTTTCTTTTATTTGTTATTGTTATTATTATTATTATTATGAGCAAATTCCCCTGATGTTCTATCAGTTTTGTGCTCCTCAAAAGCTCCTTTGTTGATTCGTCCTTTACTGTGTTCTTTTGTTTTTCTGTAAGGGTATATCAGCTAACGTGAAGGTGAGTTGACTTTTGCACCAGTATAGCTTTTCCCATCACGCCGCCATTATTTGTGTGCCCATACAGGCTATAGCAGCAGCGTGCAACACAACTCTGCATCATCACAAGCTAAAAGCGACCTCTCACTTAAGCCACTGCTTGCTGCTTCCACCTCGGTTGATCTGTCCCTAGCAATACTCTCTTTTGCATAGTTTTTCTCTGTCTTTGTTTTATGTAGTGTCTCAGTATTCCTTGGTGGAATCATAAATTATAAGAAAGTCTATAATTTATAACTTTGATATACAGCTGCAAGCAAAAGCTTGACAGTCTGTGGCCTTAGCAGTAAATATGGAGGCGACATTAGAATCAGACTCTTTGAATCAGTGAGTTTGGAAAAAGGATCAATCAAAGTCGGACCTTCACAATAACGTCTGAGAAAGCAAATAATGGCACAAACACATCAGATTTGTGGGTCCTGCACAAAAACAGCAACTCATTATGCGTTCTCTCTAAAGAGTTTTGACTAATGCAGTCCATTTTCCTTAATAAATAAATGTCCAAGTCTAGTTTTTATCTATATCTAATTTTAGGACTTTTGTGAAAATCTAATGACGTTTTAGGTGATATTTATCAAGAAACACAGTGAAGTGTTCACAAACATTTTCCTAAAACTGTACGCTTTAAATTATAAGGTTGGGGAATTTTAATATCAGTGAAATTGTTTTAGGTTTCTTGAAATCAAAGTAAATTTGGTGTTTGTTTAACATGTAAACCAGGACAAAATCATTTGCTACCTTGCTGAAGATCTCAGAGCTGTGAAACCTTTTCAGGCGGTATCATTATTCTGCTAAAGCCTGAATTCATTGTTGTATTGGATTTGACCAAACAGCATCATCAGAATAATGCTGGGATTGAAAATTCAGTTTTTGCTTCTACATTTTAAGGCGTTCAGAGATAGGGTTGTATTGCAAAATCTTTGCGGGGGGATTCAGATATACGCCTTTGTGGCTACAGTCAGCTGCTGTAGCTGGAGGCTTCCAGAGCAGTGGTGAGGAGCTGTGTGGAGCTCTTACTCCTGTGACTGTGAAACTGTAATTAAAAAGCCTGGTCTAATCCCTCATCAGGGAGGACCCGTTGCCCTCCAGCCTGTTTACTGCTAGGGAATTGGCCACACAAACTCTCTCGCACGCTTTTATGCATTACAGCGCAAGACTTGTTAGGAGTAACACACACAAAACGCACGCAGTAAAACATCACACTAATCAAGGGCTTTGCTGCCGAGGACGGGGAAAGAACGAGGCTAGTTTTAAGGGCCTGCCACCCTGCTGAGAGGTGGGGTTGCCTGTTTTCTGGAAGTCACTTTGAAGGGGAATGTAGATTAAGCAGATTGCTCAGGGTGAACTTGTGGAAGGTTGTAGGTCTGTGGTGGTAAACAGATCCAGACCCAGTTGAGAATTTTACAAAGAGAATTTTGTCCTGCTCGCTTTCCTTGTCTGTCTTTTTCCTCAACTCCTCTCCTGTCTTTGACTCCCTTTTCTGAAGTGTTCCTTTACCCTATCCCTCTTTCCATTTCTCCCAGCAAGTCGGTTGTATTTATGTGCATACGTGCTCTTTTAACCCAAAGGTTTGCCATGCTTTCTAATGCTAACACACTCCTTTCCCTTTATGGTTATCCCCCACCTGACTGTTTGAAGTTGAAGCACTGGAGCTTCTCCTACATTGCTGATTTGCAGGCAAAAAAGGAAAAAAGTTTGTTCAGTTGTAAATATTTTTCTTTTAATTCAGTATTCGGGAAAATTACTTGGTTGAATAATGGGAAAGGAAGAGAAAAGTGGAGGGTTTTTCCCCCCTGATTGTCCGTTGGGAAAAAATAAAAACAGATGGGACTTGTGTTGTAGAACTGTGTGGTTGTGCAAAGAGACCGGTAAATCTCAGGTGACAAATGGAGTTAATCTTGGAAATTTCTCATTTAAGGCTGCAAAACAGCACTGAATAACCTTTCATTGGCAGATTAACTGCTGGTTCTGTTTATGCGCTCAATCAGGTCAACTCAAAAGTGAACTGGCCCGGACCCTAAACGTGCGTATGAGTTAGAACACATATACATGCCCAATTAGATCCACATTCTACCTCCTGCCCTACAATGCCATGCTTTTTTTTTTCTTTTTTCTTGGCTGCCTCCCAGCCCTCTTTTCCTGCTGGCAGACACTCTGAATAAAACACCGGTCATTTCAGTGCTAAAGTACAGTTGGACCAATAAAAGCAGCCTTCTTTCTCATTGGTCTGGATGTGAGCTAGTGTGTGTGTGTGTGGATGCAGACCACCAAACCAATAGCATTTTCATCGCCCATCATGCACTGGCAAGTCAAACTGAAGCAGCAACTGGTTATTATCTTCCGGAGGGAAAAAAAAAAGGCCTAATGGTGATTTATTCATGTCTGGCTGTTATTAAAAAAAGAAATTGTCTTTGATGAAGATGGACTGCACATTCATCAAGCTAAGCAGTTACTAGAGCAGAGTAAGAACGCTTTTCTCTCAAGATGCAGACAACTGCTGTAGCCATGTGACATGGTTTATAAGTATGGCCGAGCCCGGCACATAATTAGCTTTGAAATCTGACAAGAGTCTTAATTTTCTTTATCCTCCTAAAAGTTGATGATACACTGCAACAGTGGTGTCAGATATATTGTGAACCCCTTTTTAAAACTGGCTTCAGTGGAATGATTGCTAACGAAGCAGCTAATCAAAGGAAAATTGCCACCTTGGGACGTTCTTGAAATCGACACAGTTGTCAATAGCTCCGTGTCTGACACCCACAGGAAAAATGATTTGACTGGTGCTTCGGATACAATGTATTCAAAATTGCTGAATGGGTTTCTCAAGTCTTTGTCTATTCTCACTGCAGGAGGCTAATGAGAGATAGCAGGCTAACTCTGCGTGGGGCTACAGAAGTTGAAGCTTCCTGACAAATGCTGGATTCAGAGGAATAATTAACAATCGTGACAAAACTGAATAATAATGTCTGAGTCACGATTTCAACAGGCCTAGTGTTAAAGCCCACTTTCCCCCAAACATTTTATGCAACCATAAAATGCATGGGAAAGCAGCATGTAGCCACTGTGACGTCATCAATCGTTTAGGGAAGTTCCCTGGTGCTGAGCCATTTAACGATTGCCACCTCGGTATTTTGAAACCAGAGACAACAAGCGAGAAACTGATCTGGCTGAGAAACCGAGGGACACCACACGCTCGTA
The DNA here is from genome assembly GCF_000239375.1 of Pundamilia nyererei. NCBI lineage: Eukaryota > Metazoa > Chordata > Actinopteri > Cichliformes > Cichlidae > Pundamilia > Pundamilia nyererei. Next base: position 179,259 of record NW_005187604.1, read on the forward strand.
TGCTCTAAAAGCCTGTTTTATCCTCCTCCTTGGCTCTAACTGGAACCATAGCTTACAGAATGAACATGATTTTGCGTTTGTGAAGACTTGAAACTAGCCATTAAGACCATAACCTCAAATAAATCAAGTGAGAGGTTTCCCCCCCATAGGCTTCTACATCTGGACTTCTTTTTTAAAAACTGCTTTTAATAAGTTAGAGAGGTACGTTTAACCTGAAGTTTCAGTGTCACAAAAAGGTAACCTATGCTTTACACATTATGTTTGAATTCTGCTATAAGTGCCATATATGGAACCATGACGCACTTAAAATGAGGTTTTTTTTATATATATACATATATCTGTTTTCTGTGTATTATTGTAGGGTCTTTACCTATATAGTATCCTATTAGAATCTTCCAGATTCCTGATCTGATTCCTGATCTGGCACCTCCACCACTCCTTTCCCCTTCCACATTTCTACCTCGTCCTTTTCCTGCTCATCTCAAGCCTCATGCACTAAACTGAAATCAGAGCTCTAACACACTAAAATAGGCATAAACACGCCTTTTCATTCTCAATTTTGTCCCAGTTACTGTCAGCAGATTAGAATTGCTACCCTCCCATCTTCGACAGTTACCAAGAGCCAGCTAAACAACAACAAGAACAGCTGGTTATAAGCTAACATTATGCTAATGTTTGACTCCAGCAATGTTAGCTCCACCTCAAAGAAAGCTTCAGTCACTCAGGCCAACAGAGAAGTTGAAATCCTTAAAAATGTTGGTGTCGCTGTCATCCATCAGAAGTGAGCTTCATTGGCTCATCGACCTGTTTCAGCCTCCTTTCACAAAGCTTTACAGCCTCCTCCAGACTGAATAGCTGTGGATGCTCCACACCCGACATTATAACATGAACAGTCATCTGACGGATTTATTTATTGCTAGGTGTTGATGTTATTAACATATAGTGTGTACAAAAAAATTTTTGATCCAAAAAATAGAAACACTCTGACCGGCCAGCTGTGGCCATTTTGGGTTTCAAACAGTTAAAAGAAAGAATATCACAGTCTCATGACGGAAAAC
>NW_005187604.1:180437-185720 GCF_000239375.1 Pundamilia nyererei
GTCGCACCTACCATCCATTGTTGGTATCTGACAACTTGTTAGTGGAGTCCAGGCCTGCCACACGCACCCCCACCCCGGTCACCAACTCGACCCCCACCCTATCCGAGACAGACCCAGTAAAGGACGCCGAACCTGTGTGATTTGTGTTGTTTCTTGCCTCCCCCCGCCTGCCTGAATTTTCCCAAGATATAATAACAGTTTTAATTTTCCTCATTCTCTTTAAGAGAAGATGAAAACTAATCTAAGGTTTCGCAATCACAAGCTGCTCAAAAATCTGATCACTCCCTCAGTTTTGCCTCACTAACCCATGGCCACCTTGTCAATTTAAGCGCCCGATAAAGTGAATGCCACAGAGGTTGTGAAATGTCTTGCAGTGCTGTAAAGTGGACAGTTTGACGCCTGCTACTTTCCCCTCTGTTTTAACAGTTTGGTAAACAGTCTAGGACTGTGTCTTAACTGCCTGTGGGTTTTTTGTTTGCTTTGTTTTTTTGTTAAACATTTTTCAGTACTGCTGTCACTTTCCAAGCATGTACAAACACAGAAATCTTGAGTATTGCTACATATTCATATATATTTGCAACCAATTTAGCAATTCTCTTTTGAGCCTGTTTACACCACTTGAGCATATTTCAGAGGCTCTTCTGAAACCCTGGTCCCTCGTCTACCCGTGCGTGACGGTTTAACGCCTTGTGAACTTGAGCGCACATCAAAGAGCGTTTGAAACCTATCCGATAGCTCCCTTTGCAGCCCTTGCAAATCGCCTAAAAAGCTGTGTTAGTACAAGGCAGCCGGGCCTGTCAAGGCTGGGAAGCTGTAGCATTCAACGTACCCTCGTCTCAGTTTCTGTCAGAATAAAATAGCACCAAATATTAACCAAATGTGATTAAAAAATACTAGAAATGTTTATTTATTTATTGTGCACATGTAGCCACCTCATGCACGGTATGACATTCAGCCTCTAGCTCTTGTTGGGTCACCGAAGCCCAGCAAGTAGCACCAGAGCAGTCTAGACTTGAGGTCCTGCTATGACCTGCCACAGTGAACAAGATGAAAGCAAGCTCATTATTGTGATTCTAAGGTCATGCACATCCTTTAGCTGATGTAACTCAAGCAAATGAGCTCTTTGGGGTTTTTTTTTTTTTAACTATGCCACTCCACCTCAGCTTTGTGCAGTTAGAAACAAATGCAAACTATTCAGTAATTACTGTGCTTAAAACATGGAAATGAACCTTGACGTTCCTGAAATAGGCTGTCTTATGTAGCTCACAGTGAGAGTGTAACCAAGAAACAAGGCCAGTGAAAATTTCTATTTGTTTCAAGCAAGTTAATGAGGATGCCGTGTTTAACAACTGATATGTGGTTTATGCGTTTGCTCCTGGCACCGTCCTTTGTGGTGCGGTTTAATGCTTCATTGTGGTTCCATGATATTATTACGTGCCTCTGCTCCTGATTAAAATCAGAATCATGGCATTGATGGGAAAATAAAGACGGTGTTTTCAGATTAACAGGGCCGGTACTGAAAATGAAGCCCGTCGCAATCAGGAATGAGCGGGGTCTTTTTTTGTCTTTTTCCTTAGATTTTAAGTTTTTAAGGGAACAAAACTCTCTGCAACACCTTGTCAGGCACGACGTGAACTACAACAGACCTGCGCCCCTTGCAGATGACGGTTAATTTTCATCAGCTTCATTAATTTTAAAGATGAATTTATAGCCATGGACAAAATAGCCAATTATCAGCCACAGCAGAATTCAGTGGGCAGCAAATTGCTTTCTATATGGGCAGAGAGCCCAAGGAGGGAGTCGCTGTCTGTCATTCTCCAGCCAGAAAACCACAGAGACAGCAGAGGAAGCAGAGTTATTTAGCTCAAGGATGATGCGAATTTGAGAAATGCGTGCACGCAGGTCTGGCTTTAACAGTCCCTCAGCTATGGACTGTGATGCTACATTGCTCATCTGGAGCCATTCGGGACTCAAGGTCCAGTGGAGCTATACAACTTCCATCAGGCTCAGTTGCAGCACTATTCAGCCTGAATTTGCACTTCCTGTGTACACACAGCCTCTGGGGTTTAAATTTGGAGTGTTTGTCTTAAAGCAGATCGGATGTACTGCCTGCTTTTTTTCTAACAATCAACGTGTTACACAGGCTGAAAATTGAATATTGGTCAGTTAGTACTATGCCTCGTTGGCGTGAGGGTTTAAAGATTGAGTTAAACCTTAACATTTCCAAGTGCTCACATTTATTATGTGTGTTGTCAGCTTAAAGCTGACCACTGTATTTAAACCTAAGCATAGGTTTGGTGTAACATTGTTCTACGCTGTCTGACAGTGTGTATCTGTTTCCCCATGCAGGTGACTAAGATGGTGAAGACGGTGACCACTCGGACAGTGCGTCAGGTGCCCCTCGGCCCCGATGGCTTGCCGCTGCCTGAAGGCACGTCCCCGCTGGGCAGCTACACCGATTCCATTGACCGGCGATACCTGAAGAATGGAAGTGACCGCTTCATAACGCCTCAAGCAACCTCAACCCTGACGCGCTCCTACAACAACTCCTACAACGATTCATACGGAGAGACACCGGAGAGCCAGTACATTCGCCATTATGGTCTTCACGATGGCTACACCGATTTGACGGATAACTACGGCAGTCTTTCTCGTGGTGTCAACTACCGGCCGCCGCGGTACCCATACATGCCTAATAGCTACCGGCCGGAGAATAGCTACACCCTGCCTATCAGAAAGGATGATTATGGCCATGTGGCGCAGCCCCAGGTGCCTATGGGCAGCAGCACTGTGGATCTGAACCACTCACAACCAGAACGCTTCCAGCCTGAGCCGTATGGTCTGGAGGATGATCGCCGCAGCTTGGGCCCCGAAGAAGAAGAGCCATATGAGCTGGAGCCTGATTACTCCACTGCCAACCGACGCACCCTGCCAGGGGCCAACCGTGGGCGCACCCACCGGGAACCGCTGCGTGATGGCCCCCGAGTCAGGTGAGGGTTGCTTTTACAAAAGAGTCCTTGGCTAATATTTGACATAGTGAGATTGTAATATACAGCCATTTATACTGCTACTACTGCTTATGGGGAATAATAATTTGGTAAAGGTGTGCAAGTTCATACAGTGTATATATTTTACTTTTTTGCACTAGAATTCTGTTTTGGAGTATTTTATGCTTAAGATACTTTGTGTTAACACAAGTGAACTCTGCAATGAGAGAGTATTTGTCTCATTTACACCATAAAAAAAGACTACATCATAGTAAACAGATGTCTCTTGTCTGTGAGCACCTTGTTTGAGAAAGGAAGCAAAGAAGAAGTTGGTTTTGATTGCCATTTTCCTCCAAGTAGATAGTGAACATGTTTTTCTGTCAGGGGTAAAGAGGTGGGAATGAGAGACATGATGAGGGAGAGTCGGAGAGGACAGCGGGCTTTTGTCAGCTATCTTTCAAAGCCTTTCCTTTTTTTCAGGATCCTTTGTAGAGAGAGGCATAAAACTTGGCTCCGCTGGGCAGAAAAAAGCTTGTCAGCCTCTAACAATAAGATCCCAAAATGGACCCTTGTCTCCTAATAGTTTCCAATCAGTTTGTTGCCGCCCAAAGGAGAACCTGAGAAAAATGTCCACTCTCAAGTAAATCGAAGAGAGGGTTTGAAGTCGACTTGGTGTGTCTTAAAGACTTCTTTTCAATCAGCGATCTGTAGCAGATGGATATTTTCAAGTTCCTACACCTTTCCTCCACCAATCTAAGGGCTAAAATGTTTGGGCCTGAAGCCAAGTCTAAAGACAGGCTGTGGAGGTTTAAGTGCAGCAAAGAGCAAGAGAGGAAAGAGTCTGGATGTGTTTGGTTTTAGTTGTATTTAAAGAGGCTCTCCATGACTTCCAGGACATCATTGTTATTAATGACATCCACGTCCAGAAGGTTAGCCGAAGTTGAGAATTTGAAAGATAACATATTAAATTACTGGCACCATTAGAAATGCAATATGAAGGTGTAACTCAGAATAAAGACGGAGTGGCAACGGCCCCATGCGGCTCATGTCATCGTCAACTCTACACGGATGGTGACAAATATATTTTCTTTTATTGAAAAGTGTTGATCTAAATATAAATCATAAACCTAAATAGCTTAATTACTGCTACATATGATTGTGAGCAGTGTTTAAAACGACACAAAAAGAAGAAAGAGAACGGTTTTGAACATTTTGTTACAGGTCAGGCACGTTAACCCTCACATTAATATCAACAATAGGGGTTTTTAAGTGGAAATATAGGAACTTCCTCTCTCTGGCATTTGTTATGACCATCTTTGACCCTCAGTTAATGGTGTAGAATGATAAAGGTGCACGAGATAGGAAATAATGTCAATTCTTAAAATGTAACCCCACTGGTGACCGTTAAATTGTAAGTGTAATAAGCATAACAATGTGCAAATGTTACATTTGAGTTACATGTGTAAATTTAGCTAATACACGGAAAAATAAATGTTACTTTGTATTTGAAGTAAACATCTGTATGTCAGTTGCCATAGAGACATTATGAATCTTGTACACTAGCTGAAAGATCAGTGTTTCTGCCTCAATATCAGCATGTTGAAACTAAAGTTGACCAATGATACATGCTGCATAACAAAGGTATGGGCTACCTGAAAATTAGTCTGTTTCAGTACAAAGCAACAGTTACTTATTATTGGCCAAAATCAGTATCACTTGTCACTCTACACATATCATTTAATAAGCAATGAGATTAGCAAGCAGGATAAAGTTAGCCATATAGTGGTAACTGAGCTACTCTATTATTAATAGACTAATCTGAAAATTGCCAGACCAGGCCCAGGAGTTTGGAGGAATTAGCAGAGCTGAAGCAGAAAGTTTCTCCTTCTTATTCTCTATGTGAAGTTCTTGGGAGCCAGTCATTCGTTGAACAGTTTGTTAACTTGAATTTTCTAGCTAGTGTTACTCACTGAGAAAGGCACTTGTTCATAGAGTTCAGGACATGACATAGAAATCCTCATTTACATAGAAATCCTCCATAGGCTGCTGAAGGAAACCAAAAGGTCTCATTTCTCAGTAGCAATCCGTCATCCAAAGGCATGAAAAAAGCAGGATAGCACATGTTTTACAGTGATGCAGAAGTCTGCTTTCATCCAGCATCTTAATTAAACTTATGTACACAGACCCACTTGTGCATTTCAGAGCACACTGATGCGGATGAGGCTCCGAAGAACAGATGGCTAATCAGAATATCTGTCTTTACACACTTTTGACTTAGCTCTGACAATTACACACA
>NW_005187604.1:185838-197810 GCF_000239375.1 Pundamilia nyererei
CCGCTTTGTGAGAGGCGCTTTCTTTGACAGGCAATTTGTAGCCTGCCTTACATGTGTCACAACACAGGCCTAACAGCCACATACACCCCTCAGACATGCACACTGACAGCTGCTCATGTGATTGCCCACACAAACTTGCGCACACACACACACACAAACACAGATTTGTAGCAGCTCTTGGATGACTGCTGTCCAAAGAAAGACGATCTTTCTTTCTTCTTTGCTTAGTTTTTCCTGCACTCGTGTCAAAACAACAGCATCCAAACAGCCTTTTCCCTTCCAGTAACAGTAACAGTGACAGTGAGCTCACTCCCGAGTGCCCAGTCTCTCCTGAGCACTCGAAGCACAATTAATATTCTTCCAAGAAAGCACTGGCTAACCCAGCGTGCTGTAATAAATCTGGGAATTTAAGGACTTTAATAACAGCTTATCATTACGTTGCAAGCCCTCAATTATGCTCAGAAATGAAGATGTTTTGTAATAAAACCTCTTTATGCATTGGAGTCCAGCACTCATTTTGTCACCTCCGTGGATGAGTGTTTGCTCATGGACAGAAATGATGATGTCTTTTTGGGCTTCTCTGGATGTGCCTCATTTGAAAGTCTTGTATTACCATAGCTATCAAGTACACATACATACAAAAATGCAGAGACTTGCATACGGTCATTGAGCCAGAAAGGTGAACCATAACATGACAGGATGTTAACAGATGGATCACATCGTGAATTTCTTTACATGGCAACATCTGCATTTGCTGTTTCTCTTCTTCAACCTTCAGCTTCTCCCTTTGTCATCTGTTAACACAGTCAAACATTTTTTCAGTAATCTTAGTGAACATCAGACATGAGATACCTTATGTCCTGTAAAAGAACTTAACTTAGAATCTCTGCTTTGTATCTGTGAGCCAACCATTGAAAGGAGGGATCATTTTTTTACAGTTTATGTTCATGAATGAAAACTCCAAGCAGCAGGTGCTAATTGTAGCTTCCGTATAGTGTGTGATGTGTAGAATTAGACAAGCCTGATGGAGCTTTATCTGATATTTTGTTGGTGCATCTAATTGTCTGGGCACTTTATACTTTGCCATATCTTTCTGCATCTACCTACCTACCTACCTACCTACCTACCTACTTACCTACCTACCTACCTACCTACCTGGCATCTCTTTCTTACTCCTGCTCAGGCTTTGCAGATACATGTTGCTCTTCCTTCCTCTCCCCATCCCCCACACTGTCTGAATGTGAATGCCTAGCACATCCTTAATGTGTGTGTGACACACTGCGTGTGTCCACGAGCACCTTTCAGGTGTGGGTGTCCTCAGGGCCAGGTTGATTAATAGCTGCTTTTGAACCGTGCCAGACTACTGAAGCTTTTTTAAACCAGCCTTTAATGGCTCATCTCTCCTTGGACAGTCAGCGTTGGGGGTCACTCCCCCCACACAGACATGTAAATACATGCAGACACATTTAGTGACCGCTTAATTGCATAGTGTGGGGTGGGACGGTGGATGGAGGGGGTCATTTCTATCCTCTTTTGTCTGTAGTGACACTAGCCAACTCAGGCATTTTCTCCCTTGTCCCATCTTGTCAAGAGGCATTCAAATCCAACCAGAGCAAGAGTAGTTTTTCAGTTTTTCTGTGCTCCTTTTGAAAAAGTTACAGCTGTGTTGCATCACCTCAATAACACTTAAAATAAGGAGAACAGTTGTTGCAGTTTTGAAAGCAAATTGTTTCTTATTCTTGCCTGATGCAGGATTTCACCTGCTCATCAGCGTCTCTAGTGTTTTTACAGGGTGACAGGTTTGAACTGCAGGATGCTATTTTAGCATCCAGAGTGCTAAAACAAGCCAGACCTGCCATGAAATCGGTTCATATTGTTAAGTGCATGAGTGCATTTGTACAGGACACTCGTGCACTGCTGCTCCATGCAAAAGATCTTTGGCCCATAGCAGATGGTGATGCTTCTGGATTTTGCATTTGTGAGGTTGCCCTGGACTATCTTTGCTGATCATTGTTTTCCTGAGCACAAGAAGTGATTTCTGCTCCTGCTTTGTAATTGCTCTTTGTATCATTCTGATGACCTGTTGCTAAACAACTAGTTACAAGATATCTGAGATTCCTGTTTAGCATTACTTACTTTATCTTGTTCCAGTGTCTTTGACGTGTGTTGCTGGCCTCAAATTCAAAGTGAGCATTTTTTTTAAAAATACAGTTGGTCAGTTTCCAGTTTTGATTTGTTTTTGTGCACTTTTTTACTACTTTTTTGAAGTTGCTGCATTCTGTATTATTCCCATCTGTGGAAGCAGGGTAGTTATACTTCCACTCTGTCAATGAAACAATGTCACTTTATTTAAAAAAAATAAACAACTCAAGTAGTTATGTAAAAGAAAATGCTATCAGAAAACCAGAGTAATTAAAAAGTGACTGGATGGAAAGACTCCAGCTCTGTTCCTTTCACTTCCCATTTCCACAATGACTTCTATGCACGATAAAACAATATTAATTCAAAATGAGCAAACTGTCAACAGGGACAGTCACTGAAAACCTCATAAATGCCAGGATGGTATTTGTACATATGAAATCCAAACATCTTCTAAGCCTGTAATCCTTCATAGTCGCCTCTTTTTATGGGCCTGCAGAAGACGAGGCTCATGCATGGCCGTGACTGAAATGTGATGCAAGTAATTGACAAACGATGAAGCAATGGGAGCATAGTGAGGATGTGACAGAGTTCAAACAAATCGATGAATACCAAACTCTGCAGCCACACACACATCTCATATCTACTGTATCTGCTTATCTTTTCTTCTTTGTTCTTTGTGTCATAAAACAAAACAAGCGCGCCCGCGCAGTCGCACACGACACAAATAGGCTGGACATTTACCAGCTCGATTAACATGAGGAGAGTGATCTTCTGTAATCATGCTAAGAGCATCATCATATCTGGCTGCAAAGAACCCTTTCACATCCTATGAATACACCCTACCCTGCACGCACAATGGCGCCAATTTAAATGCAAATCCTGACATTCCCATCACTCAGCCTCAAGATGTCTGCTTCACCACCGGCCCCGCCACGTTGGCCCAGATCTAAATGAGGCACGATCTGCACAACTGTACATCTTATCTGTGTATTGAAGTGCACGTTAAAGAAAGTGCATGAGAAACACTGCAGATAATGTGTCTGCATGTGTGTGTGTGTGTGTGGCGGGTATGTGCAGTGTTGTTGATGCTGAGATTGTGAACTTCCCTTCTTTTAGAGCGGGGTAATTTCTGCCTTTCTTTGCCTTGTCAAGTCAAATACTCTATAGCGAAAGAGATCTCTGAATGTTGTTGTATGTGTTTGGATCGTGGCGTACACATGGAAGCAATTAGTAAACCAGCAGCACGTGCACATGCGCTTAAAACTTCCCTCCTTTTCCTTGTAGTGTGTCAAGAAGCTCAGTGTTTTTTTGCCAAACCTCAGAGCAGCAATTGTTGTCCAAATGATGTGCTGTAATCAGGCTTCTGCGCTCGTGATTGGCCCCTCCTTCCATACTGTGGTTACAGGCTGCTATTGAGATTTGTGGCTCCCCAAAATGTTCCATAAAGATTAGAGAGGAAAAAGAAACTTTTAAAAGAATCGTAAACACGGAGAATACACCAAATGCCCTTTGCAGTTCAGGTTTGTTGTGACTTGACATATCCCTTCAAGCTACAGCCGTTCAGCACCATGGCTCTTTCAATTTAGTTAACTTGCAGCATTTAGCCGCAGGGCTGTTCTTGACAGCCTTGTTGTCTTACTCCATCTCTATTAATCCTCCTTCCATACACCTGAATAGGAGATTTAGAATCTTTTTACAATAGTTAAGCAGGAGTTTTTCTTTTAGTACATCTCGTATCGATTTTTCTGGCAGTAAGACGCACCAAGTTGTACCATAAAAGCCAAAATGTCAGTTATGGGAAAAACAACGCAACAAACGAGGGAGGGCACGTGTCCTGCAGCCAACTTTTAACCAGCTTCTATCGATTATACAACGGCCCCTAAGCATCCAAGTCTCTTATCTGGCAAAGAACGGAAAAAACATTGAGATAAACTGACTGCTCAAAGTTTAGCACAAATTAACAAATTATATTTTATGTAATGACTTTAAAAGCAGTAATAACAAAATGTCCTTTTTGTTCCACCGTGCTGAACTTAGAAACAGAGAGATGACTGATTTAGGTGTGCAAGCACTTAACGTTGTGCTATTTGCCCTCCAGCTCTCGTTATTTTGTGGAGGGCTTTTGATAGCACACAGATATGGAAAATTGCCTGCTGCTGTAAAAAGTATGCAGGACCATATCAACTTGTCGGCCTTAATATGCTTTAAACACCCTGTTCTATACATATTTTGCCCTAGGAAGGTCTCCAGTACCTTTGCACACTTCATGCACTTGAGATCTGTGAAAACCTGATTAAATTTGTTGCACTCCACAGCTATCATTACAAAAGGTGCTTGTTTCAAACAACCCACACTATGCAAACCATCCAAAATCTGGTTGTAACATAGAGTGGAAAGGAAACAAAAAAACTGACGTACACCTTCACAGCTTTCGTCTTAATAAGAGGAGACGTGAACGGGAAAGATGCTTGTGGGGAACTTCCAAAAGACCCGCAGCTTTGTGTTGTCACTTTTCTCCTGTTGCATCCGATACATTTAGTCAGCTCATTATAAGCAATGACTAAGAGCAAATGTCATGTCTGTATTTTTCTTTCACAAGCGATCTCAGATAGCAATTGAAAATCGCTTTTTGAAATGTCAGAGATTTCTCCTGCCAGGTAGTAAACTACTCACTACGGCGGCTGATTCTTTGGAAAACGGCTTGGGCTTAAATTTCAAGGGGAACAGGAAATGTGTTCAAACCGGGGCCAACATCACTACAACCATTTGACATTACGACCCAAACCACACCACAAAATAGAGAAGGTGAAGAAGTAGAGGATTTTCATTTGAAGTAAGCACTAAACATTCATCAAATTTGTTCATAAAAACAAAGCGACGATGCGTGGGAAGCATAATTAATAAAAAACACATTACAACTAGAGCTCAGTCAGCTTACCACTGACCACCATTTTGTCACACCACTAACCACCATATATCAAGTACCACAAGCGGAGAGCAGCTGTATTATGTAATGAGGGTACGCAGTTTCAAGCTGTGGAGTAGGCGAGGTATGATAATGGCTGTGCGTAAGTGCACTCATGTAATGATATTCCTCTTCCCATATTAAGATTTTTACCTACTAAACATTCTCCTTATAGACAAAGGAGACATGTCAGTGAAACAAGCTTCAAAAATGTTCCTTTGAACTTTTCTGCCAGTGTTAAATTTGGCTTACCTGAGCTGCTGCAGTTGAGCCCAACAAAAAAAGAAAACCTTTCCTGTGATTAAAGAAAAACAATAAGTCACCTGAACTCTAGCAACGATGATCTGTCACTGGAATTGAGCGCCTATTTTTTCATCCATGTTCCAGCAGGAATTTGATGAGGCTGTCTATGGAGTAAAGAGTTGCAAAGAGCAGGCTCTGAGAGGCTTTGGAAATAGGGGATCATTAAAGGAGCCTCCCCCCTCAGCGGACCCCATGAGCTCCCTTCTTTCTCTGCCACTCAGTTCCATTGCAGAAAAATTAGCAAAGCTGAAGACTGTTTAGGTCCTTAGCTATAATGTCAGTAGAGCTAATAAGGGTAATGCTGGTAGAAGCGTCCCAGAGTGATGGTCATTAACATTTCAGCAACTGTATGCTAGAGTTGGCACTGTGAGCAAAGGGAGCCCTGGAGGTATCATAGGAGCTCATAGTCCTCCCTGAGGGGACAGCCGAGCTCTCGCTGTTCCCTGGGGGAAAAGACATCAAATCCTTTCTCTGCCGTATGTGGTGGCTTCTAGAAAAAAAAAGAAAAGGAAAAACTTAAAAAGGCTATCCTTCAAAGGATTTTCTTTGGTATTGCCTTGTCTCTGTTTCTTTGTGAAGTGCCCGTCTTTTCTTTCACCAGTCTTTTCCTGTCTCTCAGTCACTCCTTCTAAGACTTTATGTTTCTTGAAGTCTGACTTTTTTGTTGCTGCCACCTGGCAGGGAGGAATAATAAGAATGCTGCATACTATATGTATTTTATTGCAAAGAACTACCATCACAATGCTTCTGGCAAATCTGGTTTCTGTCCAGTACCATGTCCTTGTCCTCCTCTGTCTCTCACTTCTTTTCACCTCTTACTTGCCTTGTCCTTTGCTTTCTCTTTTCCCCTCATTAGTCAGCAGCTTTCACCTCAGTTAGCTTCTCTCAGAGTGTTTCCCCCCCCGGCTGCCTAATTCTTCTCTTGGACAAATCTGTCTGAGTCACCCCCCATTTACCTCGTCCATCTTCCTCGTCCTAACTGTCCTCTCTTCTCTCCTCATCCAGAGGGTACCCAGATGACCCCATTGAGGCTGAGCTGATCGATGAGCGCCACCCTTACATCCATGGGATGTATTCAGCACCACTGGCTCAGCCAGAGAGGGGTAGCATGGCCAGTCTGGACCGCATGGGTGGTCGTCGCTCACCTTCCATCGACAGCATCCGCAAGGACCCACGCTGGCGGGACCCAGATCTCCCTGAGGTCATTGCCATGCTAGGCCACCCGATCGACCCAGTCAAGTCCAACGCCGCTGCCTACCTGCAGCACTTGTGCTACGAAAATGACAAGATTAAGAAAGATGTGCGTCAGCTGAAGGGAATTCCAGTTCTGGTGGGTCTTCTGGATCACCCCAAATCTGAAGTCCATCGTAAGGCTTGTGGTGCCCTGCGCAACATCTCCTATGGCAAGGACAATGACAACAAGGTGGCCATCAAGAACTGTGATGGCATTCCGGCCCTTATCCGCCTTCTGAGGAAGACCAACGACATGGAAGTACGAGAACTCATCACAGGTAAGATACGTATTTCCAACTTAAATTAATAATTTGTAATTTTAGGATTGCACTCATTTCCTGTTGTGGTTGAAGTTAGAGGAGATTGATACTATTCAAGTCTCTTGTGATAGATACGATGACACATCAGGCAGGTGTTTCTCTTGGCTTTAAGAAAGCAGGTATGAAACAGTTAACCTAGCTTTGTAGACAACCAATAATCCTCTAATCTTATTTAGTATTTCATCCAATTTTTTTGTATTAAAAGGTCAATTTGAATTTTTTATTTGTTTGATTTATATGAGCTATTTCTCCACAGTCAGTGTATTACCTATAATACATCTTGTCAGCATGCCCCCAGTATGGAGGAGCAGTAGGAGTACTGGGAGAGATGCTAAGCATTTTAGCCACCTAATGAGTCAATAATAGCTTATATGTATTTTTGAAGTTTGCTACATTTAACATTTTTCTGTGTAAAGCTACCAGATTTCTGTGAACAACAACAGTAATTTTGCATTAATGGACAAAGGAGTTACTGGCTTATCACTGCCAGTGGTTAGTTTATTTAGTATTATTGTGTGAGTTGGGTACGGTGGCCCTGAGAGGTCAAACGCAGACAAAACATTACAAAAGTTGAATAAAACATGACAGAAAAACGAAAAACCCACAAAAAACAAAACATGTTTGCTTTTCTTTTTTGACTTCTTCCGTTGTCTTTTATCCAACTTCTGCTGCGTTTTGTGTACTTTTGGATTTTTCTGCATTTTTCTATTTCCTGGTGTTTCCTTAAGTTGCAATGTGTTTGGTGTTTCAGCGTAACTTGGATCCAAACTAACTGTAGACTCACACAGTAAAACAAACTAACAGGTCAAAGCGCACAGTGGCTCTGTGGTTAAAATCGTTCCACAGCAACAGCGCGATTGGTTTGGCCCTGTTTGAAGTTTGCATGTTCTCTATGTGCTTGCGTGGGTTTTCTTTGGGACCTCCAATTTTCCAGACTCCAGACTTCACTTCCTGATTAAAAAAACGAATTTAAAAAGACGTGGTAGAGCAGCAACCTCTTTGTTAAAGTAAAATAACTGTTTTGTTCTTGGAATCTGCCATAATCCCTTTGTCTCTCTCTGCATGGTACTGCAGGGCTGTGAGTCATGCTACACTAAGAAGCAGATCTTTAACTGCTGACACACGTTACTATTTAGCATTATTCATATTTCATATCTATAAATCATCTCAACATTTGCAATAAGTTTGTTTCTAACATACTTGCCTAATTAGCACTGAATTGCATAAGTCCCTGTATGGCAGTGAAGATCTAGACAAGGCGTTTAAAGCTGTAATTAGTCCTAGTTAGATCCCAAGAAGACGTGTTTTGAGTGCACTGATAGGTGTGGGGGTTTTCTCACCACTTATTAAACGTAACATATGTTAATGAGTAAAGGATCACCAATGGTCACGGATATCAAATTTCAGATTTGATTACTTTAACCTCAAAACGTAGTACTGCGGAGACAGATGGAAAGTGGAGGGATAATCTATAGGACAGCAAAAAGCATATAAACATCGATCTCAGAAAACGCTATTAGATGCATCGGGTAATGAAATACGGTATGTTTTTAATTCCTTTAAGAGGAGCTATTGATTCAGATGCTAGGATAGGATTTCTTCTCCTTGACCCGGTAAATGTCATTGATGTGGGGAAAACACTCTGTGTATGTGCGTTCAGCTAATCCCTAACACAATTGGCTTGACCTGACACACTTTCGGCTGGTATTGACACGTTTGGCATCTGAGAGTGGGCTTTTGTTTTCGGTGTGAAAAATGAGAAGCACTTTCAAGTGAGAAACTTGACCTTTGCGAAATGCAGTATACACGTTAGCCCAAAACAATTAAAGAAGTTGCTATTTAGGTGGCAAATTAAGGGAGGAAAATTGCTGACAAATCTGATTTGGGCAGATGTAGATAGGTAGCTAGGTGTTGTGTTGTCGATATGTTTGAGACTGTGGCCCTTTAAGGGGGAATGTTGGCTATATTTTGGCTATTGACAGCTTTAGTCTGGCCTTTAAAAACCACACACATGCATTTGTGTGTGTGTGTGTTGTCTGCCGTGACAGAGATGTTGCAGTGAGCGATGGCTGTGCTGCAGCAGAAATGATTGCCTTTACAGCACCTTGTTGCTCTCCTTCGTAGCTAAAAATAACCCTGCACCACAAGACAAGGAGGGCAGTACGGAGGAAGTTATTCCCCTCCCTCCTAGCCGTAATTATCCAACCCTCCCTCCCTCACTCGATCTAATTTTTTTCTCTCTTTCATTCATTATCTATACTCTCATTCATTTTCCCTCTGTCACGGTTTCCTCCCTATCCCTGCCTCAGTCTCCAGCTTTACGTTTCCATTGCCACTGCTCCGTCCCCAGTGAAAACGGGCCCGTCACAATGCAAGCTCAGCTCACAGGCTCAGCTCACAGGCTCAGCTCACAGGCTCAGCCGGTGCGGCTGGAATTGGCTGTGTTTTTCCTCAATTAAATATAATTGGGGGGATTTAAATACAGGCCCTTTTCTTAGTCCATGTGTTTAAGAGTTTGCTGTTGGAGTTTATGCCGTCCCTCAGAAACCACAGTGAGCTCTGTTTTCTACAGGGGAAATGGGTGACGTGGAAAGAACCGAGCAGTTTCTTTTTCCAACACACAAGTTGGGCAGACAGTGGAGTCGTTCATATTTTTGGAGCTTTGTATCGTTCAGAGTAATTCTATTTTCCCTCCTGGTAGGCTCAGGGCTGTTTGTGCCCTCCAGCAATTCCCACTCTGGAAATGTAGATTATTAAGCGGATTTCTCTCCTGTTTTCCCTGCAGGAGACGTCTGGTTTTTGTGGGCTGACATTCAAGCAGGTGCCTGCTGCACACCTTTTGTTGTTTGGATGAAAGATGCATATGGTTGGCAGGGATTTAAGCTAGAGGAGAGATAATGTCTAGACACACGTGTTTGTCTCTGCCCGGCTTTTGTGCTCTTGTCAGTACAATTACAGTGTTGTCTGACAAGAGTTCGAAGCATGGGAAACATTTCTAAAACTGTAACTGTAACTTCAGCTTACACAGAACGCCTTGATCAGTTTGCTTTGACCAACCAGCAGCCAGTTTAACCAGATTCAATTAAAATGATCTTCATTGTCCAGACTCCTTCTGGTTATGTTTTGTTTTTTTAAATCCTTCTTGTGGTCGTCACTTACTGTAGTTGCCTTGCCTGCTGTTGATTGCTGAACAGATTGATAGAATGATTTTGTCTCAGACTCTCTTTTCGCTGAAAACAGCCACCTTCCTCCTGCTACTGCTAACAGGGAGTGATCCAAAACAGTGAGCTGAAAGACATCAGAATGCACTGGGAGAGTCATCTGGGCTTTTCTGCCCACTAGCTACTTCTTTCACATTGCTCACAGATTTTATCGGTTGTTTTTAGCAAACCCAAAGCACAAGATGAAGCCAGTGAGGAAGCAGTGTAGTAGCGACTTTGTAGTGATTAATGCCATCTGACTTTATCCAACACCCCCAACTTTCAAACGGTAAACCTTTTTTTTTAGACTTTATTTATCCCCAAGGGGCAATTAACATACAACAGAGCAGCATAACGTTGAAGATAAGGACAGTAAGAACAGGCAATAAGAGTGAGATAATAAATACACAGAATATACAGTATATACAGTTTTAAAATTAAAGTGACTGAAAGGTGAATAAATAACTGTGAGTGACTAAAAGTGAATAAAGTGTCGGTAGTATAAAAAGAGTGTAGTTTATGTTTCTGGTGTGGGAAATGGTGTTATCGGCTGGTGTTAAAAAGCAGAGTGGCTTTGGGGACAAAGGTGGCGCTCCTCCTCTCAGTCCTGCAGGAAATGCAGCGGAGGCATCGCCCAGAGGGGAGGCATTGAAATGCGGGGTGAAGAATGTGAGAGGGGTCGTTGATGATTTTAGCTGCCTCTCTAAGGGCCTGTTGGCTGAAAACCTGTGCCAGAGTTCTGACAGCCAGCCCAATGATTTTAGAGCACACTGATGCAGTGTGCTGCAGTCTGTTCTTGTTCTGAAGGCTGAGGGAGTGGAACCAGCAGGTGATGGAGAAGGTCATGATGCTTTCCAGGAAGGCATAGTAAAAAGTCATCATGATGGGTGTGCTGACTCCAAAATAGTGGAGTTTCCTAAGGAGGTGTAGCCGTTGGTGGCACCTCCTTAGTAATTGCTGCGTCCCATTTAAGTGTCCCAGTTCTAAGGCTTTGATATTTTCCATGCAGACTTGCTTGAGCAGCTCACTGATGCACTTGATACGACTCTGTTGGCATTATTAATTACTAGAGATGGCACGATACCACTTTTTTATGTCTGATACCGATGTCATAAATTTGGATATCGGCCGATACGATATAAATCCGATATAGTGTTTTTCAATCAATAAAACAGTTTTTTTAATATCTTGCTGCATTTTGTATAAGTTTATACTCAAGTTCAAGCAAAAAACAAACAAACACTAAAGCTATCCTGTTATACCTGTATGCAAAAAATACACTGCACCCAAAATATTTCATAGTTCAGCAAAACTGATCAATCTAATAAACTTAAACCTACTCAATCCTCCATATTCTGGTATTTTAAAGAGTACTTAGCAGAAATATTAAGCAACCTAACTAATAGGGTTGCAAACTCCCAGCAAAAAAAAATAATAGGGAAGCAATAAGTTTTCATTAAGTTTGGGATCAGACAGCATTGTTTCAGCTCATACGGATGCCAGCCGATGGTCAACTAGAAAGTCCCGTACCTGGTGTCCGCAGGTGCCGTCACATATGCAAACCGCTTTGCAACCCAGCTATACGCCAGCTTCTCCTTTTTATGCTGCAATTTGTTACTGGAGCTGTTTTGTTGTGGGATCTTGCTGCTGTAAATCACTGCAGACATTGTGTGTGTCTGTGCGAGCTAGGGCTGCCACGATTTGTCAACTAGTCACGATTACGTCGACTATCAAAATCGTCGACGACTGATTTAATAGTCGACGCGTCGTTTGAAGCTTTGTAAGATCACAAAAGACGCAGGAATAAGT
>NW_005187604.1:201989-256729 GCF_000239375.1 Pundamilia nyererei
CTCTGGTGCAAATTACTGACCTCTGTCATCATTTTAAGTGGGGGAACTTGCACAATCGGTGGCTGACTAAATACTTTTTTGCCCCACTGTATATATATCAGATAACAAGGTTTTTCTGTCTTATGCCATTTCCTGTTTATGCAAACTGAAGCACAGTTGCCTTTGGAGGGTTTTTTAATAGCTGAATAAGTTCTGTTTACAGGAATATATTCCAGTAGGTTTTACAGGTTATTTAGCATATTCATTTTATTACACGCAATGTTTTAGAAACTTATTTTCTGGACCAACTCAACTAGACTGCTCCAGAACTATTTCTCGGCAGATAAACAACATTAATAATAAACCAGAAAGAAAAGTTAAGGCCTGATCATCAAAGTGAGGGATTTCTTTGCATTTTTAAAAAGCACACACGCACCAATAAATCACAACACTGATTTTCTTAAGGCGCTTTGTTAATGTGAGGAATAAGACACTACAAGATTAAAAAACAAACAGAACAGGCAACTAACCCTGGTCATAGGTGTGTATTAAATCTAATGTGATCTGTCGTGTCAGTAAAGCTTGCAGTGTTCTCATATTTTTATTACTGAGCTTTATTCAGAGTATTAATTAAAGTAGGTACTTGCATTCATTCAACTCTGTTTGTTTTCAGTTATGTTGCAGCCTAGATTTGCTCTTCTCACTTTTTAAAAATTTCCTTTGGAAGTTTTTTGTGTTTTTATTACTTTAATATGATCATTTATTGATCAGGGAATGGTGCAGCGGATTGGCTGATTAGATATTTGTGTTAACGAGCAGCTGACCATTTATACCCAATGAAGTGGATGGTGGATTGGTAAATATCACCCTATTAATAAGCATACATACTTTCACATGTGAGAGATGGAAAATTTGATCAAATTAACAACAACTACAACATTTGCTTTGATTATTGTTTATTTTTTTAACCCATATTTTACTTTTTAGATTTGTTTATATAAACTTTAGTGACCTCAATGCCTCATACTTTTCTTTGTTTGTGTCCTATTATAAGACTTTTATAAGAGTTTGCTTAACCTCCAGAGACAGATGAAAATCAGTTTATATTTGTGTTCGTGGAAAGTTCAGGCAGAAGTTAGACAAAAAAACTCAAACTTGTGCACTTTTCGGGGTTTGGATCACCTGGACAGTTTGGCTTAGATCAATGCAAATTGACTGCAGCTCTAAAGTGGCTCCGTATCGTGCGCCAATACAATAATTAACCGAAACTCTTAGCTCAGCAGTGCATTTTTGACAGCTGATTTTTCTATCCAAACTAAGTGCAGCGTTCTTCATTTCTAGCTGTGAAGAGAAGTCTGGTTACAGCGTATATTGTTCATGTTGCCTGTTAAATTTAGGTGTGAATGGCATCAAATAACCAGCACACACACATGAGTGTTTATGAGGGAACTCGATCTTTTTGGCATGACAATTGCATGGTGTCTGCCTCCGGCTTGCAAGACAGCGGTACATCCCTAACATGCCCACCTCTGACAAGCTGACATAGGACAGCAAATGGACTAAAGCTGATACAGTTGTTGGCCTGAAACACTGGCGGGATGCTGGATGGAGACGGTCACTTCCACAGCACTCTGTCATCTTAAATAACATTCTGTCAGTGGGCTGTATGCCTGTCGTACTTGATGGATCACAGCCACGGCAAAGACATGCCTTTTCCCTCCCCTCTGGCATATGTGATCTGTGCAGAGCTGACTGATTCCACCGGCCTGAGCAGTGTTTCAGTTGGAGCACTGAAGGTGACGGTGAACTACCAAAGGAGCTAAAGAAAGTTTGTATGGTGAGCAAGAATCTGGTAACTTTAAAGCACAGAGCAGTCTTTCAACATCCTGGGTACGACAGATCAGGGATGCCTGTATGCCGTATGCACTTCCAGCCAAGTTGAAAAATGGACTGCAATCTAGAAACAAATATGCACCATTGAAATAAGGGGCATTATGCACCATTTATCTTATAGCAGGGAATACACATCGGGCTTGGATGCTGGAATCATAGAAATGAATGAACAAGACTTTGTCTGAATATTATTAAAGTGCCGTCTGTTTCTTCCTCCTCTGTGGCACGTTGCAAAAGTCATAAATTAGCACCACTTATTTCTGTTAGGACACCGACAGCACAGTGAGAAGTTTTCTTTGCCTTTCTTAAGATCCCATCACTCATTGTGAGTTGATTGCATGTTGCATTTTGCTTGTCACGAGTAAAGCTGATGCTAATGACACAACAGTGGCAGTAATCAAGCTGTCAGGCTGGCAGGCATGAATGTTAGCTAGCTGTCATCATACCAAAGTACAGACACCACAAGTGCACGTTTGTCTTTTAATTGGATTCATGCCTGGATGCGGAGATTTCCTCTCAGATGCTCGAATGTGTTTGTTTGGGGAAAGTGACACAATTGACCCTGTGGGGAAAAATAAAAAGCAGATGAGATGGAAATGCTACCCTGTTGGGTAGTGCTAAATTCTGTGAGCGTCGTCTGCGCCAGTATCTGTTTCACACTCACATAGTGCCACGGGATACTGTGACTTCATAACGAGGCCAAAATTCAGATAAAATGATAAATGATTTTCCACCGACTGTGACATCTGTCTCTGCTGATGCTAACACACCTGCGGCTGCGAGCACTGCACTATTTACTTATTTTCTTCCGATCACAGCTTCAGTTTTGCTGATGGAAGAACATCCATATGCTAAAGTAAAATCTCAGCTTGTTTTGCACCAAGTTAAACGTACCATGAAAGTGCCTGTTTAAAAAAAAAAAAAAAAATCAATATTGAATTTGTAGAGGTATGAAATTTACAGTAAACACCTGAAGCTCAAAATTAAACATGCTTTTCTTTCTACAATGTAATTACCTGAGCGTTGGTGATTTAATGCTCAACGGGATATTTTTCCCTGAATTTAGCCTGTAAGGCTGTGTTTACTCTCAGGACGTGACCTGCTCCCGACAAGCTGTGAGTCAGGTGGAGTGTTTTAGGTAGAGTCACGGCTGATCGTACGATGCGCACCCTCCCTCCCAGGAAAGAAATAATCACAATATCCCTTGTGTGGAGCCACACCCCAGCTTCCACATCTAATAGCATCCCACCCTGGTGGTCTCTGACGCACAGGAAGTCTAGTCTAGTCACCAACTGAAAAAACAGCGAGTGGAGCTCCGGTGTTTCCACTTCAGTGGCCGATGTCACAGACATGTTAGCATCAGCAAAAATGTATGCTACATTCAGTGGAGGTTTATTTAGAAACTGCGAGACGCCAAAAATTCAACTGACTTTAAACTCGACACCGCGCTTCCTCACCAGCAATCCAGCTGCAGACACACCCGCGCACACGCACAGGGATTCCTTAACTTGGTAGTGCGTGATGGCAAAGCAGAGCGGAAGAAGGTCATGAACTAAATTAAGATTTACTGTTTTGTAAGAGCGCCGCTTAAGTGTTTTAGTTACATTATGTTTTTTTTAACATTTCAAAGGAAACGGTCAAACAAGGCAGAACCACATCAGAGGGACTGGAAGTATTTTTAGCTCAGATCTGTCCGCTGAGAGTGGAGACCATGATTTAACAGAGGAAATATTGACCGTCTGGAAAATGTACAGAAACCATTTTAAATAAGTGTGCCAGGAAGTATGACGGCTTCACTGCTCTGCTAATGGCCTGTTTATGGGACGAGAGCGAGTCACACGCTCTGGGCGCATGTGAATACAGAACTATATGAATGCATTTATATGTGCAAAAGCTGCGAGTCTCTGAGCACTTTGGCATGTGCGAGTGTGTAAATATTTGCTTAATCTTAATCTTAGCCCCCAGCTGTTAGTCCTGTGGACCAGATTGGAGTGAGAGGGGTGGGGTGGGGACGCTCGCAAGGAAGCCGGTGATATTGTATGAAATAAAAAAGGACAGGTGTCTGCTACGTTTTTTTTCTCGAGAAAAAAAAGAACGTTTCTTCCTGTGGTTCAGCTGGCAAATTTGGCTCATCCGTCAACACAGTTGGCACTTATCCGGCTGCAGTTTCTGCATTCATGGAGGCATGCTAGGCATGTCACTTGGCTTTAAAAACAAAATGCCAAACTAAGGTGGGACTTAGACACCGTAAACAGCGTTGTTACCTATAGCTGTGAAGCTACAGCTGATGATGATGATAAACCTCCATACATTCCTTTAGAAAACATACTAAAAAGGCTCATATAGATAACCCGGAAGTGAATAAGCATTGTACTTACACGTTCACAAGTACAATGCAAATGCAAGTTGCTAAGAGCTTTTCCAGCATGCATGGATTAAGTTGCTGCTGCATAGGCACAGGGTTTTAGGACCAAATTGTGAAAGAGGAAAATAAAGGGTGTGATAAATGATGAGAAGCAGAAACAGAGACCTGAGGGCTGGATTGATGAAAACAACAACTCAGGAACGTGTCCAACATGGGCTTGAGCGAGGTTTTGGGGGGTTTTGTTTTGGGTTTTTTTTGCTTTTAAAGTGTTTTCCTCTCCTCAAACTGGCTGCCTCGCTTCACAGCTTCCATGTGTCTGAGTGAAAAACCCATCTGATGCTTGATGCTTTAACACGGCATTTTATTTTTCTGTGGGTTTGGCTGTCTGGCTGTGCTCCCAAAAATTCCCCTCCTCTTTTCTTTGTGTGCCTGCCTCTGTTTTGTGAAGCCCTGGGATGCACATACCCAGCTCAATTTAGTTTACTTTTTTTTCTTTTGCTGAAGTATAAAATTGGCTGGCTGTTAGTGAGATTTGCAGCCACCTAGAAAATGCTCTTTCTCCTGCTTGGATTTCTTGGGAAAGATAATGGAGGACAGGGATGATTGAAACGGGGTGTGCATGTGTGTGCTGTTGGATAGAAAAGCCGAAGCAGATCATTTATCCTGATCCAATACACACACAATATCTGCAGGACATGAGATCCGAGCGGCACATTACGTGCAACAGCTGAGAAATAACATGATGTACTGTAAGAACGCTGTGAACCTAATATTGCTGTTGACATATGAGGATATTATAGAAATATCACAGCGATACGGCTGCTGTAAACTTTGTATTTATTACAGCAAAGTAGCAGTCAGCTATGTTCTCATGGAAGAATAATAAAAGTATTACAGTGGGGGGGTTTATACAGTGCAATATGGTCCGTTGGTATCATGCCTGGATAATGAACACCCAGTCTTCTATTATTTTTCTAAAACATATTTTTTGCCAAACTAAATGTGTTTCTGATTGCAGTCTTAAAGCCTGGACAGTAGGCTCCTTTGTTTTTCTGTTATACGGCTGTTATTAAATCGCATCACTTTCAGTTTGTGTGCACAGTTTCTCTGTTCTGTTCTTTTTTTTTTGCCTGTTTTGCTACATCATTCCTGTCAAGCTTCACCTTCTTTCATTCTCTTGTGTTTAAATTGTCAGCTACACCACCCTCACACCATCTCTTTTTAAAATGTTCTCTCTCTTTGCAGATATATGTGCATGTATATACGCCTCCTTCGTATATCCTCTCTTTCTCCTCTCATAATCCTCTTTTTTAACCAACTTATTGCTATCCTCTTAATTCGTCTCTGCATTTTCCTCCCATCTGTGCTCCCCTGCAGGAACCTTGTGGAATCTGTCATCCTATGAACCCCTGAAGATGGTGATCATCAACCACGGCCTGCAAACCCTGACCAACGAGGTGATAATCCCCCACTCGGGTTGGGAGCATGAGCCCAATGAGGACTCAAAGCCGCGTGATGCAGAGTGGACCACCGTGTTCAAGAACACCTCCGGCTGTCTCAGGTAGGATCCGCCCTGGACTGGATTACTGGCTCAAACTAAATTATGAAGATAGTTCAATAACAGTTTCATCCACCTGTTAAACATAGCTTCTGTGGTGACTAATAGATTTCGGAGAGGAAAAGTTCAGAAATCGGATTAATCAAACGACTGCATTTCCATCAAAATAAATGTTATTAGTCATTTGACTCAAGCGTTAATATTTATAAATGTCTCAACATTCAACAAGAAGCAAATGGAGGCTAAATGTGTGCACAGGATAAAAAAATGATCCAAAATTGTTCCAAACATATCAGAAGTGTCTCTTTCACTGTTTCTGACCTAGAACAATGTGTCAGTTCAATCCTTTGGTTTTTCAGCTGAAAAATAATTGACAAATATTTTTGATAAACTGTGAGTCACCAGCTATTTGCCATGTAGGACCTGCCATATCTGCTTTTTGAAGTTTTCCAAGTACATGGACGCGATGCCTTCTTTCGCCACATGTGGAAGTAATCTGTATTGGCTGTAAGACTCATGATTGGACAGGACAAGCAATGTGAAGATTTTACTGTGGGGCTTAGGGAAAGTGAAATCACTTGATGATATTTTACAGTCGTATTGATTACCTGTAGAAGTAATTAGCCAATCCTTTACTTTGACTGCTCACCTAGTTTGTAAGGGAAAAAAACAAATCTGCAAACAAAGAAAAAGTGCAGCTTATACTCCCAGAGTGTCTTGAAAGACAAGATACCAGTATGCAAGGATACCAGTTTGCAAAGATACCAGTTGGAGAGGTGGACAGGTGTGATGTATATAAAACTGCTTGATGACCTGTGACGGGGTCACATAACCTCCTAGAAGAATTTAGAGCAGTTGCTGTGGCTCCTGTGCATGCCTGCCTGTGTCTTATACATGGAAAGTGTGTTGGTGTCTGCAGTAGAGCTGCTTGGTGACTTTGGTCTGTGGCTTTAGGAAAACATTAGGCTATTTTTGACACAGTGCAAACTTCTAACGTTACATTTGTTCACACAGTGCGTTCACACTTCTTGTATTTTGGAAAATAGTGCTCTGTTGTCCTCGTTTTCTCTGCTTGTCCCTTATTATTTTAATATTAGCCAGGTGACTGACCACCCCAGCTAATGAGTTTGAAGCTAAGACTAAACTTAACAGGTTACATTTAAATAATCAAACAAATGAAGTTAATCTTAAAGTGATGAAGGCTGAGTAAAGGTAAATTTAGCCCACAGTGCAAAGTGTTGCTGCTGACAGTTGAATGTTTCTTGTAGAGTGCTCCTTTTTAATGGTTGGAAAAATACACCATTCAGAAGTTAGCATTAAGTTACAATAAAAATATTACTTCTGAACGAATGTTAAGCTTTTATCCATAACCTGGAGTTATTGCCGTCTCTGGAAACTGTTCTTAGATCAAGTATTTTGTTTCACGCAGCTTTCTTCATACCTCTTTATGTGCCCATTCGTTTATAAAGTTAAGTTTCAGTTCTGAACTTCCCACATGCAGATACTCTTAAGGCCTTGATGGTCTTCGTTGCAAAAGTTGCAAGCTCACTGGATGCCTTAAAACAATGGGTCACTTCATTTTGACCTAACAGAGTTGACAAATGGCAAATTCAAGGGGCTTTGAATAACGGGCTCATACAGCTCTGTTATTGTTAGCAGCGAAGTAATTTTGCAGTGGCCTTGGTTAACTACAATATATCACTTTACGATACTGAGGTACATACAAGTACTGAGGTAGAGGTCAATTAGTAAAAAACAACAAAACAAAGTAACAATACCAAGTACTGCAGTTAAGGATTCTTGAATTTTAATTGACCACATTACGGTTCT
This sequence comes from Pundamilia nyererei, assembly GCF_000239375.1. Lineage (NCBI taxonomy): Eukaryota > Metazoa > Chordata > Actinopteri > Cichliformes > Cichlidae > Pundamilia > Pundamilia nyererei. The sequence continues at coordinate 209,615 of NW_005187604.1, forward strand.
TCCTCTTTCTCTCGCAGTATCTCTGTGGGTGCTGCTGACTCCTGAGCGCCCACAGAAGCATTGTCACTTATTTCAAAATAGCTACAAAACACAGGTTTCTCTCACTGACATATATTCCTGCTGATTTTGTTACATGATGGCACAAAGGTAGAGCGGTAATTTTCCCAGTACTGCTCTATGAGATAAATGCTAAATAATTAAATAGGTGTGTATGTTGTGTGCCTTAGTGGTAATTATTAGAGTGCTGATTAGATACGTTTTATTGATGAAATCATTCATGAATTAATCCCAGAGAATAAAAAAGAAACATTTGCTATTCTACGTCAAATATAAGGACAAAACTAGCCTAGGTAGTGTTTTCCCTGGAAACGTTAAGTAAAAGTATAACAGAACCGCTAAACACTTTAGTTAACCTTGTAACTCTTAATGTACAGTAATGATACAGAATAAAGCTGAAAAATATCTTCTAATCTCTTTCTATCAGGCTTCAAGCTTTTAACCACTTGCTTAAAACCTTTTCCGCCACAATAATTATCTCCATCTACTCTTCTAGTGCTTTTGTAGTGGCTCCCCCTGTAGTTACTAAATTGTCATTGGAGGCTGACATGGTGCTCTCACTATCAGACATGCTTGGCCTGCTGTCATTGCTGTGCTGTGCTTCTTCTACCACTCCTACCAATGCAGTAGCAGTTAGTGCAATCTTTCAGTCTACTGTAGTTTATCGTTTACCAGGCCTGCTGCGCTAATCATGCTGAAGGTTATGAAAACTTAAAGTTGAATGTATATTTTACCCTTCACACTATGTCATAAAGCAAGGCAACTCAAAATAGATTCTTTTACAATTTAATTTATCTCCACATGAGCTTTAAAGGTGTTGGCTCGTGGTTTTATACAGTGAGTGCTAATTTCTTGTTGTTAATCACTTGCAGGTGTATCCTTAGACTGCTAAGAAGCTTCGGCTTGATGTGTCATTTCAAACTTATTGCTGGTGTGATTTTTTTTCTCTTGCCTTTTCAGGCCCAACAGGCATAATTTGAAAAAAAAAATCTGGATCTGTATTGATTTGTTAGCCTGACATTTGTGCAGTTTAGCACATGCAACACATAGGCAAAGTACCTAATGTGCCGCTCTGTCTCTAACAGGTAAATTAAAGGTATTTTGAGCATCAGGGAAAAAAAGAATCCTTCAAAACTTCTCTTCATCTTTCTTAAATCCTGTCGTCAGCTGAGGAGGACAGCATGAGTGCAGCATTGTGTTCCTGTTATTAACTTCCAAGTAGTTTCCCCTCTCTTTTTTCCTCCTCTTTTACCTTGGCCACTCATTTTGGCTTCGGCTCAGAGTGACAGACTGTAGTAAAGTGTGAAAAACAGTGAATGTGTGTGTGGGTAATCGCGCCTCGTGCCTGGCTGTGCCGTTTCTTCCTGGGCCAGCCAAGCCTGTCTAGACTGTAGTCCAGAATTCCTCCCGCAGTAGATGCTGCGGCTTGCTGGTCGACATCCAGAACGATATAACATCCAAGTCCAGCGCAGACCCAAAACACCAGAATGTATTTCACATGTTAGTTGGCTTCCTTCTAGTTTTCCCAGACAGAAAGTGTTGAAACTTGCTTGTAATTTTATAACATTTTCTGCTGAGTTGAAGAACAGCATTAATGAACCTGGAGGGAATAAATGAAAGCTCTGATGAAGTTGAGGAAAGTCAAAGACAAGTCATAGAATATTTCATGGAGGCCACAGTGGACCTGCTGCTCTTCTTTCATTATCTCTGATATTCCCTCTTTGTGTTGTTTCTATCTAATGTGCATTACACAGCACTGTATCAACCTTGATATCATCATTTCTGTCACATATCACAATATCTCGCCGCCGCTCTCGCTCCTTTGACCCTCGATGCAGGCCAAGCTGACAAGAATGTGTCTCCATGGCAACTGTTACTAAGCTCACAGTTGCTTAGACGCAGGGTTTGTGCACTGGGGAGAAGTGCTGATGCCAGGGAGAATCTGTTTACTCACGCCAACAGAGCTTACACCTCAATAAAAACTGGAATAGTTTTATTATAGCAGCCTGCCTCCGGTGTCGATAGGAGCCTGCTTATTTACAGCGTTTACGCTGTGGGCTTGGTGAAAAGGAAACAGAGGCTGTGTGTATGTGTGTGTTGTTGTAAGTGGTGTTGAGAGTGGAGGGGGTTACACAGTAAGACTAAGGCTGGAAAACAAGACCTAGTTTTGAATTGGAAATATTTCCAGTAAAAGAACGGGAATGCAAGTGTTTTGTGATTCTAGCTTTTAATTAATGCAATTTTGAGCCAGTACTGGACCCCCCAGTATGCTTGCATGCATGCTGTTTATAAATGGCTGCTTGTTCAAAACAGACAAATGATAGAGTATATATAACGAATGATTGTTATCTGAATCCTGGCGAGCGTGGCTGCATTGTGGAATTGCAGCTTGGAAGAGTCTCCTGGAGCTGATGGTGGATGCTTGAGATTCCACTTCAGCGTGTTTCAGAAGCTTTCCAGAAGTGGCTCTCCACTAGGTTTGGCTAAAATAACACACCGACAGAAGTGAAGGCAAGCTGCAGAGGGTTAATGAGGAATTCAGAGATAGGCAGGGTATGGCCTATCCACTCAGGTTTAATACTAAAATGAAATTATTTCACACCAGGAATAATCGATTAGAGGTTTAAATAGTAGAAATGGTATAACTTCCTACGGTTCAGTCTCATCGCGTGGATGATTACATAGCTTACCGAAAATCTAGGAAACCTATAGATGGGATAATATTCACACTTCCACATTAACATTTCCTCTAATGACAAGATAAAATTCAGAAATACAAAGGACGCCAATTTAATAATTTATTAACAAAAATAAGAGACTTGTTTCAAGATTATATTCAAATATCAAGTCAGTGGAAAAAACATGCAAGTAATAAATCGAAATGCAAGTATGAGAAAGAGTCTGAGTTTTCCATTTCAGAGGATGATTGGCAGACTGTGTCTGATGCAGTTGACCTCCACCAGCTCAGGTGCTTGGAGAGGATTCTGCTGGCAGAACCTATAAAGATATTTTATAACCCCCATGTTAAAGTATGCACACACAGGTGAAACGACTGGTTTGTGTTGGCAGAAGCGTGGAGAACGCTGGCGGACCACTATCATATATTTTGGAGTTGCACAGTCATCTTGCCCAGCTGGTGGGAGAAAATAAGGGCACTACCAACTATATTGGGAAGAGAGGTGGACTTTTTGGTTCAACTGTGTAACACTGTGAGCAATCTACTTATACATGTATATTCTACTTAAATACTTCTACATGTAAATGTTTGAAAAGTGAATGCCCAACTAAGAATAACTTGGTTACAATAGTGAGTAACTTCCAAGACATGGAGGGAATTGCTTCTTTATGGACTGATCCATTCTAAAAATTTGGAAGAAAATTTATGCATTATGACGTTCTACATTTGAAATGCTCTGGTACAACACCACGTTTACACAAGGTTATACAATATTCACCAACTATAAGAAATAAAAGCCTTTGATCCGCTTATCTGAACTTAGTGATCACCTTGATCCTGTGATAAAACATTTCTACCCACAGCTGCTTTTTGAATGATATGAATCAAAAGCATTGGCCTTTGCAGGATTCTTAACCCAACACAATAGATTTTGGAACTGCAAGTTAGATAGCACTCTAAATCGCTGTCACCAAGACAAAAATGGAGGAAATATATCTGATCTTCCAGTCAATCAATGCAAAAGCGTATTGCTTTTCTGGCAGCATGTGGTGACTGCCTCAAAGGGTCTGATTTTGTTACTTAAGAACATTTTATTGTTGCTGACACATGAATGTTGTTTTTAAAAGAAAAAGCAAAAGTAGCCATATTTTTCTGCAGCTTGGACTCTGCTCATGTGATTTTTCTATGGCAACAGAAAAGAAATCAGCATTCTGGAAAGTCCTGCTTTGCTGAATGTCAGCTGAAGCAGTGCGACAAATAAGCCAGTCACTGCATTACAGTCAACCCTCCCATCCTAAATAATTTAGAAAAAATGACGAGATTGATTGATGGGGTGTGTTTTTGGCACCTTAAATCTTGCTACAAATTTTGCTTACAGGCTCAGGCATTACGAAAAGAATCTCAACAAGGATTAGATACGAAGCTCAATCCATACACTGAATCAGAAATACGATCAGCACTGATAAACCTGACAGATACCAGAGCTGAGGATACACATAGGGTCCCAAATGCTTCTGCTGACCTTGCAGGGCGATAGCAAAGGTCAGCCAAGTCTTCATCCATCTCCATCAGTGCTGCTCCACTCTTTTCCTGCTCTATTGTCCTCCGATGACCACATGACTCTTAAGCGACCTTCACACCCACAATTCATCTGATAAAGCAGACACACAATATACACACTGACGAGCTGATGGGATCTGTGCAGACTGAAAGAGAGACAGACCTCTGAAAGCACACCCGCTCGTTCTCTCAGTTTCTAACGGTAAAATATGACACGCCGAGGTCTAGAAAAAAATACATTTTCGGAATTCTGAAATTGTCAGATAATTGGAGTACGCAAGGCCGTACGATGAGCTAAAAACTTTTAAGAATGAAGCGTTCTCATAAGGGCACTGACCCATTGTGGTGTCCTTTTTATTTTTGCAGAACCACTGCACGCTCAAAAGCAACAGTGTCCTAAAAACATGTCTTTCTGCTTAATAATAGAAGACCTTGTGTTTTTGAAGAACTACATGTTTTCAGTTACTGCACTTGATCATCAAAAAGAAAAGAAAATGGTCTTGTTTTTCCAAATTATATAATGTTATTCCATTGTTGTATTATTTTACTCTGGTATTTTTTACTGCGTTCTACAGTATCACCGTCCAAACACGACAATCAACTCAGATTTGGCATAGTGAGTGCCTAAAATTCTGAGCGTGTTGACATTTAAATACACTGCTCAAAAAAAATAAAGCAACACTTTTTAATCAGAGTACAGCATCAAGTCAGTGAAACCTGTGGGATATTGATGTGGTCGGTTAAATAGCAGAGGGGGGCTGTTAATCACTTTCAGCTGCTTTGGTGTTAATGAAATTAACAACAGGTCCGCTAGACAGGCAACAATGAAACAAACCCCAAAACAGGAATGGTTTCACAGGTGGAGTTCACTGATATTTTCCACTCTTCATCTGTCCTGACTGTTTGTTCTCTAGTTTTGAAGTGGCTAGTGTCAGTGTCACTACTGGCAACATGAGGTGATACCTGGACCATGCAGAGGTTGCACAGGTAGTCCAACTTCCGCAGGATGGCGCAACAATGCATGCCATTGCCTGGCATACACTCAGGACCATCGAGTGTATGCCAGGAGACAGGCAGCAGAGCTGGACAGGGCCGTAGAAGGTCCTCAACCCATCAGCAGGACAGGGATCTGCTCCTTTGTGCGAGGAGGAACAGGATGAGCACTACCAGAACTACAAAACAACCTGACTAGATGATATGACTAGGAACATGTCTGACATAGTCAGGACATAGAAACTACTGAGACCATTTTGAGTTGCTGCGATGAAATTTTAACAAAATAGATTAGTAAACAAAATAGATTAGTCTGCCACATAATTTAAAAAAGGTGTCTTTGAATTCAGCCCTCGGTAGGTTGGTAATTTTCATTTCCATCAAACAGTGGTTTTTGTTCCTAACACATGACCCAGTCTAGATATTTTCGGCATGATCTTTTTCCATAGAGATCTCATGTGTTTTTAAAGTGTTGCTTGAATTTATTTGAGCTGTGTATACAAGTAACGGTTATATTACACTGGATAGAAATCATTTAGATTCTTAGGAGGTTCTCACCACCGCTGGTGTCCTGTCCATTCCAGGACTGCAACATTCCAAGAGAATGTTGTAACATGCTGGGGTTTCTTTGGAAGTGGGTTCAGTTTTCTCTAACAGTAACAAAAACACCCACGATGTGACAGCTGTTCCCTCTAGTTCCTCTATTACAGAACAAAGGTACAAAAGGATTGAGAATGGGAACGGATGAGGGAGGTAAAGTTAGAAGAAGGGATTAGTGGCAGACAAACAAAGCCTGGTTTACTAGATCTCAAGTCATGCATTTGAATTCATCCAGTAGTTGCAGACCATCAGTCTGCACTCAGGTCATAAAATGACCAACTAACCAGCTGTTGGCTTGGGTAAAAACCCAATAAAATTATATGTTTGCTGCCACATTGCTATTAGGATTGGTAGAATGATGTCTGTTGCCTGAATTTTACTGCAGCTGCATTATCTTCCGACTCCATCTGATGCTGTTGTACATATCCAAAGCATCCTCATGCGTCAAGCATCTATGATGCTGAAGGTCAATTTTTCACAGAAGCCACATCAAAGAGAATAAAACGAATAAGAAGGACAGGAAGTTGGAGGAAATAATCAATAACAGACCAGGCTAAATCCGGGTGTGATGTGACCGTGCCGGATGGAGAGGCAGCGTCACAGATCCACACCGGGCGTATTCATGGATACAGGTGCTAGTTGTTAAAGCAATGCATGTCAGTTTTCCAGATATACAGATATGAGTGAGTAAATGTCACAGCAAGCAAAGTTATGAGTAATGCCAACGGCAGGCAGTCAAACCTGGCCTAACATATTTCTGTGGTTCCCACATAAAAAGAAAGTTTTTGTAAAGCAGTAACAGTTTGTAAAAGGCAGGACAGCTCGATAATCACTAGTACATATAGACCATAAATAGCACAGCGCCACATGACCTGTCCATAAAGAGACAACAGCAGCTTTCTTCACTGTCTCTACTGACAGATGTACCATCTATAAACCTCCAACAGGACAACTGTTCCCTCAAAGACTGCTGGAAATGAAACAGCTGACAATAAATCCTCGTGTCTGTCTGCCCCCAAATTCACTTCTGTCAAATAAATCCAAGGTGAGCGCGCCACTAGATTTGTGTACAGGGGAAATGACACCTCTTTTTTTTTTTTTTGAATACCTGGAGACGAATGGGGTTAAGTAGAGATTGTCGAGCCTTTCTGCACTGTCTCCAACCAGGGATTAGTTAACAGTTTGTACACTGCAGGGTGATTCAGTAGACAAATGGTAGCTTTACCTAAATACACACATCAAAAACATGCCTGGGATTAAAGTGCATGGGTGTTTTCACTTGTAAATTAATCATTTTTGAGCAGAGAAGCATCTCCTGATGCAGTTTTTTTTATGCTCAGTTCAAAGAAAGACCCAAACGCAGGACACCTGCAAACTAAAGCCAATCTTTATTTAAAATGTGCTTGTTGCAGCACATTGCAGAGACTGATGGAAGAAACAAATAACACAAGACAAACAAGACAAGAAGGAGTCTGGTAGACAGACAAACACCATAACTGCCAGCTAAGGGGAGCACTAGACTACACGGAGACCTGAGTTCACTAAATTCGTTGAACGCAGGTAAATGATTAACAAAATACAAGAGAGAAAAAAGCAGAAACCCCAAATGGCTCCACAGTGTTTGCAGTCTAAAATGAACCGTTCAGCACTGTAGCAGCGGTAGACCTCATACATGTTTCAGTCCCCACGGCACAAAAAAGAGGCGCAGTTCTGCTTACCTCGGCAATGCTGCCACTCTTCCAAAGGCCTAACTGGGGGTCAGCTAATGGGATTATGTGAGTTGGAAGCCCTCATAAATGAAGTCCCCGGTGAGGAGCGGGGAGTCCCTGCTATCCCTTAACCCTCTTTAAATCCTTTCCCTTTCACAGTCAGACAGGCACACGAAGACTGCACCAGCTCTGCTGCCGTGCTTGTAGGAGCTGTGCTCAAGGCGCTGGGTGACGCCCGCCCCCCCCTCCTCCCCCCGTACCAAAAAAAAGAAATTTATGTTAATAATTTTTTTTAAAGATTATTCCTAAAGCTGTCTAGCTTTATTGCATTGTACATCTGAGGCAGACAGAGGATGGAGGCCGTGGGTCACATGGAAACTCTAAAAATCACACGGCTGGGGAAGACTGATATGGGTTTACATGGCACTTTTATTGAACAGTGAGACATGTGGCTGTAATTGTCATCCTCTCTGTATGCTTGTTATATTCACTTCTTTAGGACTATTAAAAACACTTTCACTGCCTTCGGTGCTTTCCCTCTTCCCTTTCCTAATTTTTGTGAAAGTATAAATAGTAGTTATAGGAGTACTGTTTATAATTAGAGCAGGCTCTCAGTGGATAGTTGTACTGTGATTTAGTATCCTTACTGCTTTATTGGTATTTCACACTGGATGCCAGCCAGAGTCAATGAGATGGGATTCTGGAGACTGTAGTGTCATATTTTGAAATGGATAATTTTATAATTACTTTTAGCACAAACTATTGACTTGTGATTATTCCAATTTCAAAAAAAACCCTATTGGTCAAATTTTCATTCGCTTCCTCAGACAAATCTTCGTCTATGCACGCCTCCTAAGCTTGATGTGTGTTACTTTGTTTCTGTAGAAATGTGAGCTCAGACGGGGCAGAGGCTCGGCGCAGACTGAGGGAATGTGAGGGATTGGTGGACGCTTTGCTGCACGCTCTTCAGTCAGCTGTAGGGAAGAAGGACATGGACAACAAGGTGAGACAACATCCGGGTCATCCACTATCATGGATTCAGAATGAGCTCATTCTAATAGCAGCTTGTTGCTGTAGTGTTCTTATGAATTTATGCTGTTCAGTATTCCTGTGATGAATGTAGCTGGTCATTTTCCCTTCTTTGTTTCACAGTCTGTGGAGAATTGTGTTTGTATTATGAGGAATCTGTCCTATCACGTACACAAAGAGGTGCCGGGGGCCGAAAAGTACCAGGACCCGTCGGCGCTACAAGCCCCAGGTTCAGCGGGACCACAAAGGAAGAAGAAAGACGATGCTGGCTGCTTCGGAGGCAAGAAGGCCAAAGGTGAGAGGGAGGATGAACAGAGGAGATGAAAACACTGTAACCAAACAATCACAGCTATCCAGTTCGTAGAAGATACAGATGCATGGATGATCTAACTCTCAATACAAATGTGTGCAAATAAAGGAGTTACTCACAGCAACACAACAGCTCTTAATGCATGTGTTGCTTCAGAGGTCTTAATCAGTGTTCTCCTGTGACTGTTATCTAAATGATGCCGTTATCGCCCAGCTGTACAACAGTAATGGCCGCCATTAATCAGTCAGCCAATGAGATGTGACTACCAGCCAGTGACCCCTGACTTCTAATGGCTCTTTGGAGAACCACATTAGTTTAGGGTTCAGGACAACACAATGCTTAACGTGTACAGAGATTAATAAAGAAGCCAGTTAACCACTCGGATGCTTTCCGACGTGTAAACACACGTGCAAAGTGAATGATTACAGCCTTCAGACTGTACAGCAGTAGGCTAAGTTTGGCCTCTTCTTCCGTTTAGTGTTGCATTTGTTTCAAAATATGACATGATAATCAGCACGCACTCGTGCTTTGTTTTGGCTAATAGACAGTCTGATTGTTGGCTCTTACTTCAATCTCTTTGAGTACTTTTCTCCCCCTCCCACGCAGTGATTTTAATTTAGCACTGCAAATGCTGCTGCAGTCTCTGCTGTTTTTATGTGTATTTCACCTGCCCTCTTAAAGCTGATAACAAAGCTGTTTTTTAAAATCTTTCCCTTTTCCTTTTTTTTAAAAATTCTTTTCTCTCTTTCTTGCTTGCTAACCTATCTAAAAACCCCTTTCTCATTTTTCTTTATATCTGACACTTTTCTCTGTCTTTTACTGCCCTCCACACACCTTAAAATCTATCCCCATGGGTCCCAGAGACCATCTATGAACTGCTAATGGCTTGCTATCTATACAAAGCACCGTTTCCTTTCTTTAGTCTTTCTCTCTTTATTTAGCTTATTTGTCAGTTTTCTTTTCTCTTTCACCTTTCCTATTCAGTAACAGATGACTCCTTTTTCTGATAAAAACTGTTCTCATGTATTACACAGCCTCGTGACACAGACACACACACACACAGCACACTCCTATTTCACCATGGCTCTTCTCTCTTCTCCCTGCTTTGTTTTTTGGCATTGCTGCTGCTTCCTTGGCTAACTATAGAGGAATGGTTTAATCAAGGTGAGTGCCCCCCTCTTCAACCTTTCTCATTTTAGCTCGTCTCCATCCTCTCCCTGTCTTCCCCCACCTCTTCCTCCTCCTCCTCCTCCACCTCCTCGTTCTTTCCCCCTGGCTGTAGAATATAGTTAGAAGTAGTTTTGGGTGTCCTCCAGAAACCTGAGAAAGTTCCAAGGACTTAAGAAAATCGGAGGTTTCATTCATTCCACACACATTCCCTTACCATACCTACCGACCGTAGCTCTGAGCATTATAGACTTCCACCTGTCCCAAACTCCTCAGTTTGTTAGAATTAGTTGGTTGGGTTTTTTGTCAGTCCTCTAAGAAAGGTGAAAGGTAAAACGAGTGCTAAAACCGGTAAGTCAACAACAAATCTGTCTTTGTAGTGTTCTTAAGTGGAGCTTGACTAATCCAGCGAACCAGAGATGCTGAAATGGAAATTTGCACATCTATCCCCAAATTGAACTTTGGTGTGAATTCTTTTAGACTCCAGATAAAATGAATCCTGACAGCTTTGAAGAACACCGCTAACAGTATCCAACTGGAACTCTTCACCCCTTTCTAGTACACTTAAGCATAAATGTCAAGCTCTGCTGCAAACTCAGTTTTTTTTATGCATTTGTTTGATCGTTTGTGATTTGAAACTTCTGAGGATGTCAATAATTAAAGCTAAAAAATACTTTATTAAAGCTGCCTGGATCGTGCGCTACAGTTTTCTATTATCTGGAACATTTAAGTGTGCAAAAAATATAGAGGTAAATGATTGTTTACGGATTTGAATGTTTGGGCTTTTTGGGTCTTGCAGACTTTTTTTTTGATGCTTTCAGACAGCAGTGCTGGTTCTTTGTTTGCTGTGGTGGCAGCGAGGGAAAATTCTGACACCATGGCTACTAGTGTTTTGCAACACTGAAGCCTCATTCAGACATGGATTTCTGTGAATCTGACGCCTGGCTTCATGTCATTTTTTCATACAAATCGAGCATTTTCACTGTTTACAATCCTGCCGACATCTCTCTCTTAGCCTGTGTGCAAGGAGCATGCGAAGCCACACACAGACCCCGTGACAACTGCATTTACATTTCACTGGAGTCAAAGCTGGCCAAGCTTTTTCCATGTGTAGTAAAAGTCATGTGACCTTTCACGCTTGGATGAAGCAATGATGTCACTTTTTCTTGTTTAGCCAATGAAATAAAAACCATCTTTACCTGAACAACAGCATAAAGTGACTTTAACAGAATGATGACGTGACTTGAAATGTGAAACACTTTATAAAAGGCCAAGCTTGAAATATAGAAATAAAATTTTCCATTGACTTACATTTAAAATATTTTTTATAAACTTTTCTTTAAATAAATCATATATAACTATTTGGAGGAGACAACTAACACTAACTTTATTTGTTCAAAAAGAAATCCTCTATCCTTGAACCTGGATTTAGACAACTGATGTAAATTATTTCCTGAAGGGAAGCAGTTTAGTGTTTGTACATATCATGTTGCTACATCTCTGTACTGTGTGTACATTTAAACACTTGTGCGTTATTTGTTGTTTGAGATGCATTTTCTGCCCCTACGGTCCAAAGATTTTGGCATCATCCTCAGCATAACCCTGGGGTCTCTTTTCAATATCCAGTTGTCTGACACTGACGTCCTCGTTTCCTTCCTCTCCTCCAGGCAGAAAAAACGGTGAGAATGACAAAAGCTACGACACATTGGATCTGCCTAAGCGCACAGAGCCATCAAAAGGTAGGCCTTTGTGAGCAAAACATTTTAACGCTAAATCTATACAGAACATCTCATCTAGTGAGTGAGTGGTTGTGTTGGGTGGGGGCAAGTCGTTTCTGTGGTGGTCAACAAGAGTGTGGGAGGCCTTTGAGTGAGAAAGAGGCTCTCGGCTAGCTGGCTGTTGAGCTAGCTTTGTTTGATGGTTTTGTGCCTCCAGTGGGACGGTTGATTGTTTGCAGCTTGTGAGAGCATCAATTCTGTAAGCCCTTCTTTTTGTTAAATGCTGTGACAATGCACTGAGGCACAACAGGCAATAAACAGCCTCTGACTGTATACGGAGGCTGAAAATCATCTTTTGTTAAATATGTTGAATTGCTCTGTGCTCAAAGTTGTTTCTGACAGTGCACCTTAGGAGTGGATGGACAGCATCTTCTTTTACATCATGTATGTTCAGTATGGCTGCTGTTGTTATAGCAACGTGGCTCAAGTCTCACGATGTCATTTGTGTGTGACACAGCATGAGGTGATGGTAAGCCGATGGATGCACCTTGTTGTTGGACCACGGTGCAGGTTTGTGTCTAACCATTTCATTTGTTGCCGGGTTGCAAAAATGGTGGGTTTGATTCTTGTGAAGGTGTCGCTCATGACTCATCCAGTGGCGTCATACCTTGGTCAATCAGTGGAATACAGTCTGACATCATATTTTCAGCTCAACTGAGCAAACGTAGGATGCTAAAAAAGTACCTGGTACCAGGTACTTCCACCTAGGAACCAATGTTGATGAGTACCTCATAGAAATGGCGCTTTACTGATCATCTGGCAACCACAGGTCATGAAGGAAACATGTGTATTCCCTATCCAGTTGTAGGTGGTGGCAGTTGCTCTGAAACTGATTGCTAAAGCATCAGTCAACAAGCCTACAGACCACACTGTGATCCCCTGGCAACTGCTGGTTGCATTCCAGGACTGGTTTGGCAAGTGGTTTCTGAAGGTTGCTGTCAGTCTCTTGTGTGAAACTGGGGTTCAGGAAGTCGCCAACCAGTGTCAAGTCTTGTGTGAGTGAAGTCTAAAGCTCACAAATTTAAACAGTAAACACAGGTGTAGCAGCTCTGCCAGGTAATTTGATTTAAAAAAAAATCTTGGCTCTGACCAGTAACTTCCCAGAGTTTTTTCTGGTTCTGGTTTTAAAAAAACAAAAACACTTAGGTCCTCTTGAACGTTTCAGTTTTCAAGTTTTTTTTAAAAGCTTTTATTGTTTGTGCCATCACGATATAATGACTTAATTAGCAACTGCTGAGGTGCTGACCATCTCCCTGCAACGTTAATCATGTTAATCATTCATGATAAGCCACATTGTTTACAGCAAACTTTCTGCTAATACAGTTGCCAAGTATTTACACAGTGGAAAAGTAACAAGCTGGCATGTCATAACTTCCTGATTTAGGTTGACTACGTTCAAAAGATTAGGAAAGTCGACCCTACCCTTACCCAAAGGATTTATTATCACATAATAACTAGAAGCCACATTGCTTCCACCCTGGAGTATTGTAGAAAATGTTTGTCAGCAACACACAAAGCTTGAGTATGAGATGTCTTTAGCTGTTGCTTGAGAACTTGAGTCAGTGTGGTTACTGGGAAAACATGGTTGTTTGAGGCCTTAATTTCAGTCTGTGAATTCACAAACTGATTATTATTTATTGATCATAGTCAAATATTAAAAGACTCTTATTCTCTCTTCTCTGTTGTCTAATGCATTGTACAAACAGACATGATGTTAGGTAACATTGCAGGGGCATCATTCCCAGATTTGACATGTGGTTCATGCAGTAGAGTGTGTGTGTGTGTGCGAGCGTGTGTGTGTGTGTGTGTGTGTGTGTGTGTGTGTGTGTGTGCAGGCATAGCCTCTCTGCTGTTGGTATTTGGCAGTAACAGGCAGTTGACTGTCATAAAAGCAAATTAGCCTGCAGTACGAGTTAGGAGAAAGATGCATATTTGCTCATGTGTATGTCAGTACAGTACATTACTCTGCAGTAAAGTGTCCGTGGTGTCTGTGGAATTGCATGCCCTTGTTAAACACCCCTGTGTGGTATTAACACATCAGCACCTTCATTACCAACCACTTAACTTACTGCAGGAACCTTTGGAGGGACCAGCATCTAAGTTTGTGGAAATTGATTTATTCCCTTGAAAGTCACCGCTCTGCAGCTGTACTTTCTCAGAGTTCAGCAACTTTGGGTGTGTGGCTTGCTGTGCTGATTGGCTGACATTTCACCCTGTCTATCTCTGCCACCTCACAGACAATTCTGGTAAAAAGCTTGCAAAAATTCACCACAGTTGTGTGTATCTTTGGCAAGTTTCCTCTGCCAAAGTGGTTGTATCCTCCAGAGTGCCGTCTCGCTGCTCAGATTTACCTGTCACAACATCGGCAGATTACTTTATCTAATGTACTCCGATGCTTGAACAGTGAAAATGCAGACAACCATTGTTCTCAAGGCACCTTTTAGTTACATTAAAAAGTTTTTGTAAGTAGAAGCTTTGGGTACTTTGGATAGAAATGTGGCTAATGTCTAGTGGCAGGCACTCAAAGTCCATATCACTTCCTGATTGACTGTTAATTAGCCACATTAACACGTCAAAGTGGGCCCTCGTTAAACTAGATCACAATTAATTGCTGTGCTTTTCCAAGTTAAGCAGATTTTGCCTTTTTTTAAATTGCCCCTAAAGTAAAGGAAAGTAGATGAGCTACAAGGATAATAATTAATATTTTCCACTGGCTGGGTTTTCATGGGTAAAAGCCAAGCTGCCACACTGCAGCTGAGGATCTATAGCAGCTAGGCTGGTGCTGCGATTGCATTACACAGTGTGGAAACAACTCCCATCAGAGTTTAGACTCCAGAGAAAGCAATTATCGTTATAGGCCTAAATGTCATGCACAGCTGAGATGAGTGTATGGGTTCGTGTTGTAGAGAGCGGCCCCGGCATTTTCTTGCTCGCAGACAGACAAATCATATTTGACATTTATTAGCTCAACACACAGCAGAATAACAACAGTGAGATGCATGGATAATAAGCTTAATCACCAGAGCAAAACCCACAATGTCTTTTAAAGCACATTTATCACTTTTTCTTCACTGGGAAACATCAGGGATGGACTGTAAAAGTCCTCTGGGTGCCTTGTTTGTTTTTTCTGTGAAAATGTGTATTTGTGTGATTGGGGCACATACTCCACTACCCACCTCCTCCACCACCACCACCATCACATCCGCTGGTCACCTGGGGGGCGTTTGCAATGAGGGAGCAAGAGCTGCTCCCAAGGCTGAGGGAGATATGGGAGATTACATGTGTATCCCAGTCCTGATCTGATGTCAGGCAGGGAGAGGTCAATGCAGGGAGCATGCTGGACCTGGCAGTGGGCAATGATTAATCTTGTTTATGTGTGGATGTGTGCGTGTGTGTGTGTATGCTGGAAAAAGAAGAAAAGAGGAGACAAGAGAGCAAGGGCTCTGTGGACATTTTATTTTGACAGCGGTTGTGATTAGAGGGCTGTCTGATGCATGTTTTGAGACAACTTTTTAAAGATACTAAAAGCTTCAGATGTGAATAAGTAACACAACATGCCCGACACTGACTAATAGCAGTTAAATGCTGTACTTTGTGTGTCTGCTAAGTTGTTGCTGGGCAGTCAGAGTACATCAGGTTTTTCCAAAATTGTTCTGTGAAAGCAGATGGCCGATATAACAGAGACCTGAGCTACGAAGCAGGATTTGAGCTTAACTATGTAACTTTAGGATTATTATGAAGACGGTTCACTTCTTACCAGGGTATATTATTGATAACGTACGGTGTAGACCTAGCCTGTGTGGGAACAGGTTATTTTTCAGATTATGGATCAATAAGCCGATATCACAGTCCAATAATAATTTGAATCTCTGAAAAATAGCCCTCTGATCTGTGTGCACAGATACTATAAGGGCCTGTAGTTTTTCAGTAGCATCTAAAGGCTGTTAAACACCACCAGGGCTGAAAGGATAAAAACTATAACTGTCTGACATTAAAACAATAATTTAACAAAAAATCGTTTGTGAACTTTTTATAAGATTGAATGATTTAGTTTCTTGAAAACAAAAGTGAAAAGTTGTGTAATACCTGTAGGAAGTTTGCCCACTGCAAAAGTCCAAGGCTGTAGTTCCAGCATTGGTGTCATTTGACTACAACTTTATGTACTGTGAGCACTGGAAGAGAAATAATGTAGTTCAGGGATTAGAAATAGCTGCTGTGTAAAGTATGGCTTATAAAATAATGTTATATAAATGTCAGCATGACTGAAGGTCGGAGTTATTTATCCCGTCATTAGAGAAGTCCAAAGTTACTGGGGAGGGGAGTTGTAACAAAAGTGATTAAGAATTGTGAAAAGACCCTTTCCATTAAAGAGCCTGTGAGTGTGGCAGTCCCTGAGGTGTTGAAACATTTTCCCAGCAGTTACTTGAAACCACAGCTTTTACCCTTAGATTGGAAAAAGGTCAGGAGAGGAGAAGGAGGTGGGAGAACGGAAAAGATGTGAAAGGGTTTATGCAGTTAACTTATAGATCATACTTAATCAATTCTAAAGCATTAAAAGGTTTATGATCAGCCGACTCCTTAGCACCAAGTCCGTGTGATGTCCTGTTGTGCCGATTTGCAGCTGTGTGAGAATAGCACATGTGTGCTGCATACGAGCAAGGACGACTGTTCCAATAATAATGTTCCAATTTGGTTTTTCCAACATATGTGAAAGTGCCTTAAGAGTGGTGAGGGGGGGAAACCTGAATGGAATCTTGTTTCTTCCTGGTTTCTTCCAGCCTGAATAAAATATTGAAAGGACGGAGACACAGTTGTTAGCTTTCCTTTGAGGAAACACTGTATCTAATTAATTAGACCTTACATTTGGTACAGTCTTCATATGTTTCCCTTTATCTGTGCTCTTATGCTTTACTGTCAGAGTACTCTCATGATGCAGGAGGGTGGAAAGCGCCTCACACAGCTGAGGATGTATTTGTGTTTTCAGTGAGCCAGAGCATCCAAAGTGTGCGAGTACAAGAGTTCAGATCATAGCCAAACCAGGACTAAGAGCGTTTTACCTTGAGACATAAAAAAAACAAGCTTCAGCCTTTAAAAATCGACCAACTGCTCGCTCAGCTAATAAAAGATTTTTTTTCCCCCAAGTGAATTAAGATAACTTTATTTGTGGCCTGCAGTAAAATCATTCTTACACATGCCTCCGACCACAAATGCATATATTATCGTTGGGATCAGATTGCAGAATGGAAAAGCTTTAAACTCAATGTCATTATGGGCACTTTAAGATGAAGACTGTGTACTTACAGCAGTCATGGGCGGAGTCCCAAAGATCCCATACTTGCCCGTGCATGTCAGAGAACAAACCAAACCTTAGTCCTAGCACTAATACGCCCAGAGGGTCAATCAGCCCCTCAGAGAAACTCAGGCGAGTCTTCTCCAATCACGACATCCCAGTGTTTTTGAGACCCAGCCAAGACTCGGCTGTACATCTGCATCTAAAGGTCAAAGGTCACTCTTTCAAGGATGCCAATATTCACATTTTGGACAGAGAAGACAGATGGTTTGAAAGAGGAGTGAAAGAAGCATCTATGGCCACTGTGAGCGACCATATTTGAACACAGGGCGGGGCTTACGACACCAACCGTCTGCCATCTATAATCCAGATTCGAGATCCCTTCCCAGACGCCTTAACGCCCACTCACATCTTGGGTCATTTGTTCTCAATAACTTTGTACTTTTGTGTTACTCGCAGCAACAACTCCACCTCATTGTCAGTCCATTTAAAAAACTCGGTGCTTTTCTTCAACATTTTGCCGTGACGTTTCAAAGAGCCGGAAAGTAAATAAACAGCAGACAGAAATGAGGCAGGCTGAATCTTCTTGCGTTTCACGCATGCGCAGTACTGGAACGTAAGCGTTTTCGGCCATTTCATTGTGGACGCACAACTCTGTGAAAACGACCGAAAATGCTAGTGTGGACACGGAGTGTTTTCAGACGAAAACGCAGTTTTCAAATCTATCCGGGCTAGTGTGGACATAGCCTTTGAGACACTCCCAATAGGACTCTCTGCCAATTGCTCTTAGACCTGAAGAAGCTTGTTGGATGAGAGGTGAAACGTCTTCCAGAAACTTAAAGAAGTCCACACGTCTTTCTTTCCAAGCTCCTTAGACCAGCGTTTTTTATTGAAGCGACGATTCCCATGAATAATATAGAGACTTCCATCTAGCCAGATCGTCTTCCATTTTCTTTAAAAGTGCGATGTAGTTTAGTTTATTTAATTATGCAACCCTAGGAGAAACATTAATACCTAAATATTAATATCGCATGTTCTCCCCGTGTTTGCGTGGGTTCTCTCCGGGTACTCCGGCTTCCTCCCACTGTCCAAAGACATGCACTTAGTGGGGATAGGTTAGTGAATATGAGTGCGAATGGTTGTCTCTCCCTGTGTGTTGGCCCTGCGACAGACTGGCGACCTGTCCAGGGTGTACCCTGCCTCTCGCCCTATGACAGCTGGGATAGGCTCCAGCGCCCCCCGCGACCCTGAAAAGGATAAGCGGATGCGAATGGATGGATGGATATTTAATATTTCCAGATTGCAATAGGGTAGAAGAAGAATTATGGAAGGAGCAATTAATCAGAAGAGCTGCAGATTTTAACCAGTTCATCAAATAATCTTAAACTCTTAAGAAAGAGTTTATTAGTGTAATTACCTCAGAGGGAGTGTTTTGTGAATGCTGGAGAAAGCCTCTTAATTATTCTTTCTTTTTACCATCCCTGTTTTTATAGTGCAGACAGAGTTGTAAAATGTGGGCACTCTGCTAATGATTAAATATTAATTAGATTAAACTGATATACTGAAGTGAGTGAAAATATCATTACTTTTGTATGCACTTGGCCATATACTACTAAAAACATTTTTTTAAATGACCCGAGCAGGGTCTCCACCAGCAGTTTGACTGGCAGCGGGGCATTTTAACATTGCCCTCAATTAATTTGGGACCAGTACCCTTCTGTAACGCTAATTGTGAGCCACACATGGAACAACAGAGCTTTGGTTTAGGTGCATCTCTGCACTCACCATGGGTGACAAGTGAGACAGAAAAAGATGTCAAGGTGTTTATATATAAGAGCGAGAGAGCAATGAGAAGCAGTTAACGCTGTTCCCAAAAACCTTCTAGTCTGTTATAATCACTAATTAGTAGAGATAAGTGGACAGATATCAGCTCTCTAACATTTGCTTTGTTGTTTTGTCCTTTTTAAAGTGTCTTTGTGGGTTTTTCAAGCTGTTTTAGCCCAAGCGGACCTTGGCTAATAACACCAGGGCAGAAACTCTGCAATCATTGCGACTTATGAAAAGACCGAAATCATTCTTTCTGCAGAAAAATGATCAATAGTTAAAACCCTAATACCCTTTTACTGCTACACTACTTGTATGTTTTCATATGAGGAAATGGTTGGAAACTTGGTGGATGTGTTTAATTTGTCAGTGCTTATTCCCACCATGATGAATCTTTTTGGTAATCTGTGTCTAATTTCAAGTGAAGCTTTTTGATCCAAACTGCTTTAAGTATAGCTAATTAGTCATATCTTGACAATAAGGGCAATGTGACGGAGCAATAAAGACATTGGGTTTGAAAAGCTTCAGCGCTTTCCATGTCTGCCCTTTTGCGCTCTCCATTTCTCTTTCCACCTCCAGTACTAATTCTCATTTGTCTTGCTCTCTGCCACTTTGGTGCTCTCTCCATCCATGAGAGATTTATTGCACTCCTCTCGTCGCGCAAACCCACAACCCTCGTCTCTCAACCAGCAGTTGAGAAAACACCCGCGTTTACAAAGACGACAACTGTGTAACATGCATCACTGTTTTTTTTGTTGTTGTTTTTTTGTTTTTCTAGCAAGCCAAGCATTTAATTTGCGGAGAAGTCTTAGCATTGACAAACAACACTAGTGTGAGCTGTTATTTATTGTATTCTGTAACCCACTTTGATATCAACCCACTGGGGATCTCGATGTGTAGTGTAATGAACACTGACTGTTTTGCTGTCGGAGTCATCTCTGTCTCTGATGCGTCTTAGCTCTTGATGTCGGAAAAGTCAGGGGCTCAATTGAGTTAGAGAAAATAGAGCTCCACTTTGATTGTTTGTCTCTGGTGTTGTCACCTCACATGGAGGAGAAATATTTCACTTAATGGCTCTGTGGCAAGAATCTGATTCTTTTAATCCTCCCTGCTATATCTCTCTTTATGGCTTCAAGTGGTGGAGGAAAAGGAAAAAAACAGCCACTTGCCCAAAGGCTTGATGAACATCCTGCCTCAGCAGGGAAATGTGATAAAGCAGATCCATTTTTCAAAATAAGGAATCTTTGCGTCATTACCCTGCTGGCAAGTCTACTTCAGATAAACACAATTCTAGTCAGGAGGAAAAGTTTAGCCTACAGTAAACACTTCACCATCTCCCAAATTCCGAGCAGTGGTACCAAGTAGAAGCTCTCTATTTTCATGCCTTTGGAATTTAACACCTCCACAACGAATGCTGACTCCTGGCCTCGCTGTCTTCATGCTAGTCCGCAACCAGCTGACTGCAGTGACTCACTTGCCCCTTTGTTAACCACAAAAACGCACCACTCGCTTGTTCCAATTGCCACCCTGCTCCATCTCCTCTCCTGGCGCTACATTTTGCTGCCAGGTGAGACCTCTAATAGTGATGGCTACGTCACGACCATCTAATCCAGACATGCAGATGGCAAACAAAGCGTGTATATAAGCATATAATGCTTGCACAGACACATGGCCGATGCACATTCACACATACTTTCTCACCCTCGGCTTCTTGGCTGTCTTGACACATAGCATCCACTCCGCACAGTGTTGGTTCCAGACTGTCTGGCACCTTGTATCACTCTCTGTCTCTCTGTAGCTGCTGTCGTTGCATTTCTCTTGGCATTACACCTTCCTTGTGCCAAATTCACAATGTGTTGTGTGTCCTTATTATAGTGGATGCAGCCATGTCCAGAGGAAGGTCTACCCTGCTCTAAGAAAAGGACGATTGACTCAGATCGGTTTTATATTTCTGTTCCCTTGCTGTCACAACAGTCAGATGAGACAAAACTAAATTGGATGCAAACAAACAAAACCCCAAAACAGATATTATAACACAGGAGACTTTATATTTACATGGAGTATAACTAAACAAACGAATCCTGGAACCAAACTTAGTCATAATCATGCTCTTCAAGCATTTTCTTTTAAACTGTGTCTATCACTAACAAAAAATTGTGGCAACAAGAGATAAGTGATGCCTTTACATAAAGACACAGATCGTACTACCCATTTACACTTTGTATGTCTATAGGTGATTAAATAGCTGTAAGAGCAAAAAGACAGGCAAGAAGCATTTGAGACAGAAATCAGACACATTGTATCCTAATGTTAAACGGTGTGAAACTTTCCCCCGTTCCTGGTTTGATAAGTAATATCTGTTGGTAAGAGCCCTGTGAAAGTATATGCTGGGAAGTATTTCCCTATGGCACATTACAGTGACATGATTCTCCCGGTGAGGTTATGGAGTTTTGTATTGTGTTATGTGATCCGTGCAACCACTAAATTAGATGACACCAATGCCAACTTTGGGCTTTTGTTACATTGTATCCTTCCCACGTGCTTTTGTTAACAGTGTAATTGCCGGTAAGTTAGCTGAACTATATTTTAGACAATAACAAACAGCTTCATATATCACAATCATTAGACCCTGCCATGATTTCCATTGAGTGAGAAAAAGCAGTGTGCAACACCCAGTGAGGGTTCTCTCTTTGAGGTTCTGGCATAGATAATAGTGAGTAATGTTTGTTTTTGTTTAATGGAACTTTCTGTGTATTTAGATGCCAACAGATTTGTGATTTTCACCAATTTGTTGCAGTTAATTGTTGTATTCTCACAAACAGATTGCATGTAATTGGCAATTTCATCCCATTAAGCCAAACTGACAGCAGACTGATACCAGACAGACTCCATCTTATTGGCTTTTTATTATCACCCTGACAATGGAAACAGCAGTTTCATTTATAAGGCACGTGCATAAAGTCACTTAAACTTAAAGTCAACAAGCTTAACGCAGAAGATAAATACAAAAGAACTGTGGAGGTGCAGAATGTCTTAAGACTATGAAAACCTGTATCCTCAGAACCTGTTAGAGGTGCCAGACCTTAACTGATGAATAACCTCTTCTACACTGAAATTTTTTGGGAGATTGAGGATTGGCTCATTTTAATGACACACCAAAGTCACTTTCCAATTCAATTTTATTTCAGTTCAATATAATTTTATTTATATAGCAACAAATCACAGCAACAGTGAGCTCAAGGCACTTTATATTGTAAGGTAGACCCTAAAATAATGCATACAGAGAAAAACCCAACAATCATATGACCCCCTATGAGCAAGCTCTTTGGCGACAGTGGGAAGGAAAAACTCCCTTTTAACAGGAAGAAACCTCCAGCAGAACCAGGCTCTGAGACTGTGAGAATGGCAACAGATTGCAAGTAGTTGGCCTCTGTGTTCAGAGTAGCCATTTCAAACCACGCTTGCAATAATTCTGGTTGTGCCACGAGTATTTTCCCGAGTGTGACTGTAGCAGAACTAGACTAATATAACATTTAAATGTAATTGATTTAGAATGGAGAAATCCCTTCTCATCCTTCTTCCACTGATTCTTGCTGGAAGAAGTCAGTCCACAATACTTCCAGGCAGGGGCAGATGTATTCCTTCTTATTTAGAAGTTGCTTTTGTTCCTTTGTTTTGTCACCATCTTTCACAGCTCACTGAGCTCAGCTGCTTTTTCCACCAGTAGAGACTGCCCTCTACTGGTGTGAGCTATGCTATAATACATTGCCTAAATACAATATTTATGAGTACTACATCAGTTAATGAGAAAGCATTTAATACCATTGAAAACTACTGTCTGGATCTGTAAATGACCTGGTATATTGTAATGCCTGGATGGGTGATGGTGGAGGAGCATATCAGCCAAAGGTTTGTGGTGTTTGAGAGTTAAATTTATAGTGAAATTACCATTGTAGTACCATATTTTGCTTGTATACCAACATATTAAAAAAGAAATATTATAAAAGCTTACCCAGATGCTAATGTTTTTTCCACACGCCCACTTCCCACCTTGCTGAGATTAAATCTGATTCCCTATCTGCCACACCAGCTGTTTGGAGTGTCATCCGCTGAGCACACTCAGCCACCTACAGCTAACTTGACACTCCCTGTCTTCCAGTTTTGCCTTTGTTGCTGCTAATAAAACACACAGGAAAAAGGACTAATTATAAGAATAGCCAGCGGCTCCGAGCTGACATTTTGGCTACTGCGACTCCCGCTTCAACTACTCAGTGATGAAAAGGAGTGATAATAAGGCACGGAGTGAAAAACAAATGAGGGGAGCAAGAGGTTTATGTAAGTGGGACCACCGTGTGTTTTGTTGGAAATACAAAGAGGTTTGCATAATAATGCTATTCCTAGGAGAGCTCATAGAGAGTGACTGTGCTACACATCATTAGTGGAGTGAAGTCCTTGAAGATTATTATGTGTTTGTGTGTGTTCATGCATAGCAGCATTTATCCACCTGCGTTTGGCAGAGGACAGTGGGGCATCTCTAATTCCCAGCACTTCTCCACTAGCAGTGCATTAACATAACAGCTCTAACTTTGTTTCCTATTCAAAAACCCTCAGTGCCCTCTGTCTCCTCCTACTGTGCTCTGTGAAACTCCGAAAAAGTGCCAGGAATTCACAGTAGCCGGCAACATCAGGCTCTTCAGATGATTAACCATGTCATTCTCCTCCCACATCTCCCCAAACCTGAGCAGTTGGAGTAAAGTGATAATTATGAGACAAGAATGGTTCCAGGAAAGTAGGAGGAAGCACTGTGAGATTTAGTTGCCAATTGGAGCCTTTGTTTGGCCCTGTTCGAGACACAAGAGTGCTGCTTCCTGTTTCTGTGAGAGACGCTTTAATCTAATTAAAAGCAGATTAATGGCGTACTGACTGGCTTCGCTGGAGCTACAACAGAGGCTTAGTGAAGAGAAAAAAGCGCCTCCCTTCAGGATTTGCCACTGTCCTGTTACCTGTTAAATATCGGCCGTAAACAATCCAGACTGTTGTAAACAGGAGCGCCTAAATGCACCCTAAGGACTGCTGTCTTCGTGTACAATTGAATGAGAGGGTCATGGGCACTGGCAGGCGTCCAATCAAACTGTCCCTCCAATGAGGTTTTACCTGCAGTCTGGCTTATGCCGTGCGTCAGGACGGCTCTATGTCTCAGATTACATTGTGGCATTTAAATGACGCTTTCATCAAACACGGCATAAAGATTTGTATTCTCCTTTCGAACAAGTAAACAGGAGAATAGAACGGGTCAAGGTCTCAGAGCTTTAACAATGTTCCTGGGCCTACATAACAGCCGTAAAAGAGAAGAGAAGAAGAAAGGGTAGTATAAGGGAAAAGGTTCTGTATAAAGCGAGAAGACTGAGCGCGTAGAGGGCAACTTGAAAATCTTTTTGGTTTCTTAGCATTCATAGTCAGTGTGTTTGACTGGTCTATAATCAGGAGCATTTTGGATTTTAATGCGCGTGTGATTTGGTGATGGGCTCGTTTAAGCCGACGAGAGTAAATCATCTCATCCTCAGTGCCTTTCATTTGACTCTTATAAGCACACGCAAATCCTAATTCATACAGCTGTCCAAAAAGGGGAGAAAAAAACAGCAGCACTGCTTATTGACACACACAAATATACTGTCAAACTCTCCCTCCATCTTTCTCTGACTCTCACTCACACACACACACACACACACACACACACGCACACACACACACACGCGCACACACACACACACGAAGATACGCATGCACTTGCAAAGGACAATGCACCTCACACTTGAGCATAAGGTGATGTTAACTAATAAAGGTGGTGTTATCAGGGTGTTTCAGGAGAGAATATATTAGCTAAGAAAATTGACCACAGCATCATCTGTGCTTGGGTGAAGCTGAAAGGAGCGCTAAATGAGAGATGACTGCTGACACTAACCTAGAGTGGAAATCCCTCCACCACCAAACACCATCGCAGCCATCATCATGCATTACAAACTCCGCTCTATTGTAAAGCGATTCCTCTACAATGAAGCAGTTTTTCTACTCTTGGCTCTGCGTGATGCCATTGAGAATAGATATGCTTTACATGGTCATCTCAGGCACATGGCCCTGGTCGTGAGGAAAGCAGCTCCATCAGTCTTTTGTTTTTAAGAAGCAGCCAATCAGAGGGAAGTTAGAAAGCAATGGTAGCTAAAAATGAGTGTCAGCCAATATTAGCCAGAGACAATGACAGTGAAACATGATTATTTTTAAAAAGTGTTGTCGTGCTATAACTACACATAACAAATATTTATGTTTCATGTTCTCATTAAATTTATTTCATTAAATCACCAAACACTGGTGTCGATGCTGGTCTTAAAATCCTATACTGGTCAGGCTCTAAAAATGAGCTGAGGGTTTTGCACAAATGAGTCTTTTTGAACTGTGAATCATGCAGTTCTGCTCCATTGTCCAAGACTAAAAACATAGAGCTGGAAGAGGCACCAAATGTTTGTAAGTTGAATGAAAATGATCCGCATGCTCTATGTATTGGCATCAAATATTAACCGCTGTTATCGGCAGCTTTCAAGTAACAAAGATAGCCGCACCTCTAGTGTGTGTGTGTGTGTGTGCGTGTGTGTGTGTGTTTAAGCCTTATTACTTTCCTTCATCTGGACTGCGGGCTCAGGCCCTCACAGCCCACACACACACACCCACCCCCCTTAGTCCATCTTCTTTAGTTCTCGGCCTCTATCTTCAGTCCTCGTTCCAGTCACTGCCATATCTCTATTAACCCCCCCACACTCTTCTCAAACACACACACACACACACACACACACACACACACACACACACACACACCAGCAGTCGACAGGATTATCTAGGCTTATTCCCAAAGGCTGGACACCCATCATTTAGCTAGTGCTGCAGTGCATCAGTTTTTCTTATTGTAGATTGTAAATGCCCCCCCTTCTCATCTTGATGCCCTGAAACGATCCATGCATCTCTGTGGACTATTTTCCAGACAGCTGTCCCATTCACCATGCAACATTCATAGCTCAGCTCCACTCAGTCACGATTTTTTGCTTGATCCAACCTTCTTCTCTTTGCTCCTTATACGTTTGTCCTTTCCTCTACCTCACCCAATATATTACTCCTTCCCTCCTCAGTCCCTGTTCACCTGCTTTGTTGTGCCTTTTTCCCCATTCCTCTCCCTTCTCCAAGCATCTGTTTTCTTTCCTCCTTGCTCCCTTTCCTACCCGCCCAATCCCCACTTAGTCTCTCTTCTGCACATTCCCACTGTTCTCCCCTTCTTCCCCTTTCTTCCTTCTCTCCTCGCTTCTCCTGAGCTTCTGTTGTGAAATATCTGTCAGATGTAGAGTGGTGTAGTGCGTCGGGAATTGACTGTAAGGTGGAATTTGCGGTGAAAGCACGACATCGCCCTGACAACTTAAGCTTATATTTCAGACTTTCAGGCGCAGGTGAGCAACTTAAACTGCCAAATAAGAAATGGGAAATGTTGCCGTTCGCACGCAAACACATACACACACGTTTTCTCTGTGGGACCTGGACTCCTCGCTCTCTTTACCTTTATTTCTTCCTCTCTTCACCAATTTCTCCATCTCTTCCTCTCCGGCAGCCTCTTGCCTGAGTTTTTGGTTTCGTTTGTGTGTGGGTGAGGACGTGACTTGACTGTGGAAAGAAAGCAGGCACTCAAGGTGATGCTGATACGCACTCCACTCTCAGAAATACACGTGCACACACACACGCCCCTCCACTCTGAAACACTTGATCATCTGACGCTATTTTTGCAAAACATAAACTTACACGAGGCGCGTGCAGGGCTTAGCCACTAATTACATTTTTTTTGCATTTTTAGCCAGTGGCTGTGGAATTATGGGAATTAGGTAAGTATGAGAAGGATCCCGATTTACAAACTACTCCAAGCTATGGTGTCCAGTTTGGCTTTCTAATTCCTGCCTTGAGCACATTACCTCAGAATATTATGCATCGCACTGAAATGCAGCATGTTCATTTTTGTTTTGCCGTTTCCGGCCCAACTGTCTCCAGTGAACCTTGAATGAGCCGATTTGTTAGTGGCGATGGAGAGGTGGTTTCCATGGCAACTTCCGTACCATCTTCGTGTACTTTTTCATTTCTACATATTGTCTGCATCAGTAGCTTAAAGCAGTTTTGGCTCGTGTGCTACGTTTTGTGTCTGTGGCGCAGATTTGACAGGTGGTGAGAGGAGACTGAAAGAGGGTGGAAGAAAGCAAGCAGAGAAACAGGAAGGAGACGCAGGGATAGAAAACAAATGTGCTCAACAGCACACTTCTCTGTATCAATTTTTCCCCCATTTGTAGCCAATGTAATGGCACAGTCAACACATGCATCTGCGGGATGCAGCTGGTGGCTTGTCATACTCCACAGCAGATCTTTATGGGCGACGGAGCTGACCGGCACGACAGGCACCAAAAATGTGTTAACATTAGCTGGGAATTGAAAGCAGCAGTGACAAACTCTGACATGTTTCAAGGGAACCCATTCTGCTTTTTCATTATTTTCTGTCTTGTATATACTGTACAGTTACAGTACAATAGTCAGTTCTCATATTTATTTACATGAGAAAACCTTGAAAGAAATGTAACTGCTCTGAATTGTCAGTTTCTGTCATATGATTCTGCATCCAACCCTAGGTATTACTGTACGTCTCTATTAAATATCCCTGCAGTCTTACTGTTCTCTAATTTAAACCCAAAACATAAAAAGCAGTGCCAAACTAACAAATTACCTGCTCTCAAAACGCAATCAATTTTTTTCTAAAAACAAGGCTAATTTAAGAACTTAATTGAAACATCAGTCATCTAAATAAAACTTGTATGGCTTCTGTGCAAGACTACCACATTAATTAACCCTATTTAAGATATTAAGAATGGAGTTTGACATGAGCTATATGTGTCTGCAGCGCAGTCATTGTTGTAGTTTCTAACATTAATGTGAACATGACACAATGATTCAATGTTTAAGCAGTAATGTGGCACTAATTACAGAAAAGTTCTAATAGAGACCCCAATTCTTTTGATATTACTATTAGAGCCTACATTCAATTCTGGACTTTGAAATGGTTTGTTACAGCCATGTATTCACATTTGTCATAATTAATAGAAAATGTAATGTAGCCCATTGTGTTATTATTTCCAAATAAAAGCACCTAGGTACATAACGTTAAACTTTTACAAGGCGTCAAGTATCCAAACCTAGTTGTATCTCTAACTACCTCATGTTTCTGTGTAGTATCTGACAACTGTGTCTAAACATTGTTCGATACTAATTTTGAAAGCCATTTGTTCAACAGGAACTTGTTATGAAAGGCTGATTCATACTCTGCGCAACTTGGAAAGTGACAAGTTTCACCAATATGTTTTTCATCTAAAGGGAAATAACATCTCCAACCGACAGAAACTCTAATATAAACTAACACCTCCACCTGAGGGCTTAAAACACTATTGCATTAGCAGGAGGGACATTGGAAACAAACAGCCATTGCATTACCGCTGTCGATCCACTGAGAGGCCAGATAGCTGCGAGGCACATTCTTGAGTAAGCCATAGAAAACCTAATACAACTGTGGCTCAGTAGTGAGAAGTCTATCGGCTTTGTGTCTGTGTCCAAAGTTCAGTGGCTAAAACCAGAGATATGGAGCGTTTCTGCTGGCCTTCGTTAAAAGAGTACTTGGACATTCTGGACAGTTGGTGTCAGTTCATCTGCAGGTTTTCGGTACCGGTGATGATGTGTCCTCTTTGGACAAAAAGCCCGCAGCAGGACTCTGCTGGCCTGTCAGCACCAGGAAGACCGGATACTCTCTTGTCACTGCAGAAACAGCTTGCTGCAAAGAGTGCTTTTGTGCTAAATGGTAGGAAACAAGCTTTCATGGACCCAACTCTTGGTCTTGGTGGAACAGAACCCCCTGCAGTGAAATGGCACACTGCAGCCAGAGGAAGGGAGTGACAAAGAGGTCTACACATTTGCCTTGTGCCTTTAGCTATATGTTTTCTCCTGTGGTCCACTCTTTCACCAGCTCCCCCTCCCCTTCTCTTTATCCACATCATCATGCCAGTATATCTTTTTGCTCCAAAACTGATGGGTAGCTGTCTAAAAGATGGGCCAGTTGCCACCTTCTGCTTTCTTTGTCATCATCCAACAAACTAAGGCCAACCACCATGTGGGTATGCTAATGTGTGCTGCCCTGGGGCTGCCCGCAGAGATGCCAATCTGCAGCGGGAGCCAACTGGCTATGAGAGGAGAAAATGATGCTTTGACTCCTGGACCCTGTCAGTCTGAAGGGGTGACTGGAGGGTGAACTGCCGTGGCAGACCATCAGCGTGCTCTGTTTTGGCCCCTCTCTGCTTCAGGTCTGCTGGGAGGGAATGTGATCCTACATCACATGTTTTCCCTCTGGCATAGGATGAGTACACTAGTGTATTTTGAACCAGCTGAACCAGACATGGGTCAAATTGATTTTGCAAAAGAGTGTTTGTTTTCAGTGTGACCTACGTGGAGGAGCTGATTTTCACTGTGGTTTGCCACAACAGTCGATTGCATGTACTTTTGTGCGATTTATACGCTGCATTTACATGCATCTCATATTGGTGCCTAATTACATTCACACCTGACATTAAGATGCATCTTGAGCATACAAATGGGATTTCCACTTCTCTAACATTCACTACATGTCCATGTAATATTTCACCTTCACTGGAAAGGAAGCATCTACTGTATTAGTCCCCACACATACTGCCATCCATTCCTACCAAGTAGTAATTATTTCTAGTTTTTAGGACATCGCAGTTGAGCCCAGCAATTTAAGACACCTTAATTGTTGCTCCTCCTACTTTGGACTGGATAGATGTCAGCATGGTTACTTTGCTACCTTGTGCAGCATCAAGCAACACCTCTCTATCAAAGGTCTGATCTTAGTCGAGCAGATCTCCTGCAGTAATATGATGAAGATTGGGGAAAGAGGTGACGACCATCAAATTTTTGCTACAGCAGCTTCTCTGTGTGATCAGAAACATGGGCCCACTGACCACCTTTAACCTCCTAAGAACTCTTCCACGCCATGCATTTTTAATTTCTCTTTGATATTTGGGCTGATTGGGACCCGATGAATGTAAAAACAAAGAATAACCAGATTTTTTTTTTTTTTACCTTATTTCTGTTTCTAAGAAAAATGAGATCCACATATGAGGATATTCATTTAAAATTTAAATAGAACAGTAGCAGTATAATGTCCTCGTAAAAGGATATCAGGCCCTTGTAGAGCAAAATTGAGTATTTTGGTCTAAATAACCCAAAATGTGATGTCCACATATGTGGACACCAGGTCCTAGGAGGTTAAAGCAGGCCTCCTCTAATTGACGGATAAATTGCATAAATTCCGGCCGGTCTAATTCTTACTATCAATCATGTTTTGAAAAACTGACACAGTGTGTAAACTCCATCCATCTGGTGCTCCTCCAAGCAACAATAATAACAACAAAGCGAAATTTTCAAACGCTGTACGACTGGAATTGCCTCTGCATAGCCTGCCAATTTCCTTGTTTTGTTTACACGGCTCCACCGTTTACCTTTTAGTTTTTAATGAACTCGAGAGAGTCGTGACCATTATTATGTTGGTGGCGTACCACTTTTAATGATGTGCTGTTTTAGCTGTCGCCGTGCTATGGCTCTGCCCTGCGGAAGTCTTCATTAGCACTGTAGCACTCTCCCATGTGCCTGCTTGTACTTATATAAGGAGGTATAAATATAAAGAGGACTGGCAGGGTTAAAGAGTGTAAGAGTGGAGACTCGACGACTTGAGGCTTCCCACTGCGGTGGTCTGATTTATGTATCCGGGAAGAGAAGGTCATCCTGTGGTCAGTCTAGCATTATGAGCTATTTCTCCGGACTTTTTTACTTTGTCTTCCACGTCCTCATGCTTCTCTGATGCTCAATCGGAGCTGTTTTACAATGAGAGTAACAGGAAAAAGCTGTTATGTGAAAATTACTTCAGTATGTTATAAGAGATGCTTTCTTTTTTCTTGCTGTTTTCTATTTTTCTGCCTGCCACTCTCTTTATCCCCCTCTGACTCTCTCCTATGAGTTGTAAAAAGTGATGGGGCATCATGTCCTTCCTGTTCAGATGGAAGTGTTGCGTGCTCCTAGTGTATTGGAAATGGAGCAGTGAATAAATGGAGTGCTTACAGGATGCAGAAGGAGACCGTGTTCTTGATCTAGTCGGGGTTGGTCGATGAACATCGCTTTCATCACAAGGGCTTGATGTGTTTGTGTGCGTGTATGGAGCTGTTTGAAGAGGTATGTATCGAGTTCTGCCTGAATGCAGCAAACTGTCTGAGAGCAAGGCAAATTGCTCTGGAGAACCGAGTCGATGAGTGTGTGAATCTGAGAGAAGCGCCTTCATTATGCTCACATACATGTGCTGCGTGTGGATTCGTGTGTGCGTTGCTACCTTGCTCATCAGTTAATCCATTATCATTTACTGGCCTGTCACAGCCTGCGAAGGTAATAGTGTGAGCACTTGAACTGAATTAATGCTATAGCTCTGCACCGAGCGTCACTCAATCACTTCAACTTAACTTCATTTCTAACCCAGTTTTCATGCACCGCGGCCCCACAGAGCCCCCTCTCTCCACTGATAATTGAGCTCCACCTCGATTGGAGGAGTTGTCGCCATTGTCATCTACTTGGAAAAGTAACTCGCCTCTCCTCCCCTCTCACCTCATTTAGGGACGAGCTTGTTACTGACTGTGCCGTTCTGTGTTTGTGTGTGACAGTGTTTGTGTGTTTGCATGCACTGACTTCAGAGCAGAGCTCAGCGGGAGTCTTTTGTGTGGTGTAAAGCAGGGAAGTCAAACTCATTTTATCTTAAGTGGGCTGGACCAGTGAAACTCTCTTTTCTGTCAGTGAAAAGAAGTTTAACTACACATTTAATCCCTGAGATATCTTTATGTAGCAACAACATATTGTAATTTCAACAATATGTATCAGTTTTGTATCAGTTTAGTCTTTACTGGGCTGATTCAGGCCCCTGGGTCTTATGTTTGATACCCCTGGTATAACAGATAAAATTACGACTAGTAAGATGTCAAATGTTAGTCCAAATGTTGACCTACATTCACTTCCATCCCTGTGCAAAGTAAATATTTTCTTTCACCCTCTGGTCTCATCATTGACTTGAAAGCTGCACCTCACACCTTGCGCTATTTGTCAGATACTCCAGAAGGCAACAATATCATGCAGGGTGCTAAGAGGTCCAGTTAAGGAACTAATTAGTGAGGCCTGGTAGATGCTGCTAAGTTTAGTTACATTTGTTATGAAGGGGTAAAATGGCTATGGCTACCAAAAGCATTGTTGGTACTAGGCTGTAAGCACACTGAAGTGAGGTACATTAACAGGGCAGTCTACGGGGATCTACTCGCTGCAGCCTGCTACAAACAGACGTGTGCTACTATTGGAAACCGCACCAATGAGTGTTGTGAAATTGCAGTAAAATTGTAGGCTGTAAAAACAACAATAAAGAAAAACAAACTGAAAGAAGCAAAAACTAAAATTACAGCTTAGAGGAACTTTTTCGTTCCATTATCAGTTTGCCAAAAAAGATCAACACACACATTTTTGGAGATTATCGCAGATTAAAGTACATTGTGCTAGCATATGGTTAACATTTAAATACCGGACTTTGGCTTGTATTTACATGATCTTGTATTTAATCTGCTTTGCTAAAAGGTTTTGATACTTCTCTGTACTAGCAAGAGAAGTATAAAGTACTAGTGCTTAACTTTAGTTAGCTATATAGTTGAAAAATGGGGAAACTCAGAAGTCGATTTGCATGCTCTCCATGCTACACCTCAGGATTGAATCCATCATATTCAAGTAATCTCACCGTGTTTGCAGTCTGTCACAGACTATAGGGCTGTGGGTTGCCCTGAGCCAAGGTCACGTCACACTGACAGCTCATCTCCGTGTCCAAACTGTAATTCTGCCTAACAAACTGACAACAGCGGGCCAAAAGGCAAGCAGGAGATGACTGACGACAACAACAACACTTCAGTGTACAGTTGCCAACAGAACTTGACCTGGCTTGCACTAATTAGTAAAGACCTCGGGGACTTGGTGCTGACATTAAGCCCTATCTAAAAACTGCTGAGTAAAAGGGTCTGGCAGAGATACTTAACATCTCAACAGTGAGAAAATTCCACTAAGGCTAAAGGATTTAGTTTAAACGCTTAGTGAATTTCTCCCTCCATTTTCATCTCCTTTGTTGAACTGTGCACGTCTTTCATTTGTAAAACTCCAATTTCATAAGTCTCTTCGCTTGGGTGCCAGACCAAAACCCCAAGAATTTCAAGATGGAGGGAGTGTGGATTTGCAGATTATGTTACAGGAAAAGAAAGAGCCATAGTATGCACAGTTTTGGAGTGCAGAAAAAGCTTCCAAAGGTTTAACGTGGCTGACATTTTGTGTAAAGAGAATCTGCTTTGGAGATGAAATGTCTGTCAACAAGACTGCCTGCTTCATAGGTTCCAGTTTGCTGAGTGTGCACCCAGTAGGCCCAGAAATATGAGGCGCGTGAAGAATGTTGCTGAGTGTCTGGTTTGTAATCCCCACCCACCCCCTTTCTTGCGTAGCCCCTGAGAAAAAAAAGTGATTCATGTTTTAGCGTGTGATTACAACTCAGGGGGTAGTCTGCTCCTCACTCTGCTTCATTTTTGAAAGTAACTTCTGGAGCAGCACCTCCAGTAGCGATCTCACAGTCTGGCAGTTCCTCCCACACGCCCTCTGGTCGAGTGATCTCACGGGGAAGCGTCTCGGGGAAGAAAACCCCGCTTTTTGAGTGTTAACTACTATGTTGCTGTGTTTGAAATCTGGCAGTCAGAGCACTCTGGCTTCCGCTCTCTGCAAATTATGAGTGTGAGATGTGGATTTAGAGGCACAAATGTCAGTTTATGTGTTTACCTTGTACTTCTTGAGCACAAAAATGATACTCTCCTCTATTTTTAGTCTCCTACTAAAAAAGTGAGTCAATAAAAAGAGGGTACATTACCGTAAGATGCCTTTTTATGGGTTTTGACTGCTGATTTTATATGTGGGCCCAAGTCACATTAGAAAAGGAAAGAAATCTTTTTCTACATTTCAAGAATGTACCAAGAGCCTCGTGAACCTGCGCGCATTAATCAAACGGGGTTACTGTGCATCCCAGCTCCTATAATACGGAGCTTTTCAGATCGAACCTTGGAATTACTGGCCTCAGAGCACATGGGAAGAAGCAGCGGGTTATATATCCTTTCATTTGGACCTGAGGGATAGAAGAAGGATTTAAAATTGTATGTGCACTCCTGTTGAGGATAGGAAGGAAGCTGTGTTTCTGTAAAAGCTGATTTTAAAGCTTCAGTTAGCTTGTGATCTGGGCTGCAGAAGTCTGTTAAAGCCTGCGTGGGTAAAAGCTGTTTGCGCCCCCTGTATTGAAACACTGTCGCATTAGTTCTAGCTTTGTTTAGATTAGATGAGGTGGAGTGCTTCCTTTGCAGAATATAGCTGGCTCTTCAAAACTGGAAAGAAGTGTTTCGGTCAAGTCATCAAAATCTGTTGGGTGTGTTCCCTCTCTATGTGACCTGCCCCCTCCAGTAAGATGAGCAGATCAGTGTGTCTATTCACCCGCTGAATCAGAAAAGTGTCATTTTGGTCCCCTGTAAGTCATTTGTTAGTGCGAAATAAGAAAAACCTTGGATGAATACATTTGATTTGATGCGATCCGACACCTCGGCCTCTCCCTGTGCCTGCTCTGTCTAATAGCTGATAATATAATTACATTTCCATCAGAGGGAGGCCTAATGATCGACTGTGCTGGAATGTCTTATGTGCTAGCGAGATAAACCTCCCTCTCAAATACCCTGGGTTTGGTGAGGGCTGTCGGATCAATAACCTCTCCTTCTTCTGTTCTCCTCATTTATAATTCTGAAGTGTTTTCAATGGTAATGCTTTAGTATTGCTAAGTGGAAATTTACTAGGCGCTGCTCCAGCTTTTCTTCATAAAGGAGTTGTAGGCTGTTTAAAACCACATAGACACAGTGGGTTTCAGCTCCTAACACGGTTTTGCATAGTTTTGTCCTCAGGAACATTTTCGAAAGTTTGCAGAAAGAACTGCGGTCCAAATTTTGTGGCATTTTGTGTCAAGGTTGTGTGCTCTCACCAGAGGTGTTGTGCATTATGGCAAACCCAAGCGTCTTTTCCTGTTTTGCTGCGCCAAAGTACATTTCTTACGGACAGAGTTAGACCTCAGCACCTTCACACAGCCTAACTAGCCTATCTTTCTGGCTACCGATTCTAACCAGTGTGTTTGTTTCTCTGTATTTCCCTGCAGGCTTTGAGCTGCTGTATCAGCCAGAGGTGGTGAGGCTCTACCTCTCTCTGCTGACGGAGAGCCAGAACTATAACACCCTAGAGGCAGCTGCTGGGGCTCTGCAAAACCTCAGCGCTGGACAGTGGACTGTGAGTACTGGGTTGGGGTGTTACCGTATCCCGTTGGCTTTTTTTCTTCCTCATTTATATTTTTACTGCTTCTGTCCTCATCTTTAACCTTGTACATGTCCTGCAATGGTAGCAAAAAGACCAAGTCTGCTCTCCCTCCCTGGGAGACAAACACTATTCTTTTGTTGATGCTGGTGGTGTATAACGGCTGTGCCATGGCTGCAGGTTTCTTGTAATAATAAGATGGATCTGTTACTCCCCACTTGTCATACACAATGTCAGGCTATGACTGCTGACAGTTGAAGTGAAGAACACTGATTAACTCTTCATCATGGCGCCTGTTAGTAGGTGGGATATATCAGGGGGAAAGTGAACATTTTATCCAGTTTTGTTTTATAAAGTTTGACAAGGGTTAAATTATGATGGCTAGACGACTCGATCAGAGCATCTCCATAACTGCAGCACTTGTCGGGTGTTCAAGGAAGGAACAGTGGGGAACCAGCAACAGGGTCACGGGCAGCCATGGGAGCCTCCACCTCACAGCTTACAGGACTTCAATGATCTGTTGCTAACATCTTGGTGCCGGACACTCTCCAAGAGTTTAGTTGAGTCCATATCTCGATGGGTCACGGCTGTTTTGGCAGCAAAAGGAGAACCAACAGGATATTAGTCATACTGTTATGCCCGAATGGTGTGTATGGATTCTTGTGAAGTCCTTGGTGTCACGTTTAAATACACAGAGTGCCATTTTTCAACAGAGGGCAACTTTGAACCCTAACCACAACACAAGCAAAGTAGTTGACACGCTGGGATGAGAATGTGTTGACTGCCTTCTGAGGGCCAAAGTATGTGTGTGGAAACTAAAGCTCGCTCTAGGTAGCTCATGCACAATGTGTTGCTGGCTGGTTGCACTTGGATCAAGAAAGGTGAAAACAGCAATGTTAATGCTAATGCTAGAAATAGTGTTGTTAGTATATGGCTGTTTCTGTGATGGAGATTGAAGCTAAATTAAGTGTAGATACATTTAGAATGGGATCCAACAATTTAAGTAGCTCTAAATCAACATGACAGCAGCACAAGACAGGGTGGGTAATGATAACCATCAAGTCGGAATAATATTAGATAAGTGTTGTATCTGTTATCCAGCACTCTCATCTCTCGTAGGGTTTTGCTTCTGATGATGGATTAGATGAGAAGCTGTGCAGTCAGGTCTACACATTTATTCCAGTTAGAGCATCTGTGGAGCTGCTGTCTGGCTTGCAGGCAAGTAGTGAATTATCAACAGGGATGGCTGGTAGTCAGCTGCCAGTTTACGCGCAGCACCTCGGGCAAGAGCGGTCACTTATGTTTTCCAGCAGATGGGCTGTATTCAGCCCACGGCAGCATTATCGCAAAAGCTCTTCTCTTAACACCCAAGTGTCAGACTGTAGATACATCTTTCAGTCCTCAGATTTCATCAGCAGCAAAAAGCCCTCAGAGACGTGAGGAAAATCACCTGAAATCTTGATTGATCCTTTTTTTTCCTCTTGTTTCGTTAGATCAGATTCAGCTCTGAGTTTCTCATTGAATGTTTTTAATAATTCAGATGTAGTGATTTTTAGCTAAGGTGAGTATTTGGAGGTGGAAAAACTCTTTCCTGTTAGATGTTTTCCCTGGTAAGCATGATCAGAACGCCTGAGCAGGCTAACAGTAACCTGTGGAGCTGCTAACACACCAGACTGTCACATCTGGGAGCTGGACAAAGAGTGTCCTTCTCTCTGAGGATATCAGAGCTTCTGCTTGAAATCCTCCTCATTCTTTGCTTCTGCTTAGTACCACAGGGGAGATTTCCCTTATTTCCAAGGCTTACTACTGCCACCTGGTGGCTCAGCTTTGACTGTCCTCTGCTTAATTACATCTCTTGGGTTATCAGCACTCCGAAGAAGAAACCCTTTTATGTCAAGCTTAGTGTTTCATGTTAAAAAAAAATGAGAAGTAAAATCTACTGATGTTTAAATTAAGACAAATTATATCACATGTCCATTCAGAGCCCCACTGTGTGATGTTGTGAATTACTTATGCCTAAGGAGCAGTGATGAGCTGCCTTGTAGTTACAGAACGACTTTCTGAGTGTGCATGGCCATGCACGGGTGGAGAATATTGCAGAAGTGTCTTCGCCCTCTGTGCTGGTGTCACAGAGATCCACTAGGCTCCTCAGTGGGACTTACCTCGGGGCCTCAAATGAAAGGATGTGCACTGATATTAGGGCTGATTCAAGTACTTATATAAAATTCTAAAGAATATAAAAAGCACTCACAGCATGCCCTTCTTTTGCCCTTCAGTGGTCCAGCTACATCCGAGCCACAGTGCGGAAGGAGAAAGGTCTTCCCATCCTGGTGGAGCTGCTGCGCTCTGACTCTGACAAGGTGGTCCGAGCTGTGGCCATCGCTCTGCGCAACCTGTCCATTGACCGCCGCAACAAGGATCTAATCGGTACAAACAATTAGCAAAGCCACACAGTTGTTGTTGTTGATGTTATTTTGGATGGCTACTGCAGTAATACCAATGAAGGTTTGCTATTATTCTGTGAACGATTTGAACCACATTGTTTAAAAGGCTAACAAGTCTTTTCATAAAATAATTCTAACATGCCTGCATGTTCTGACCACTAGTTGGTGGGAATGCAGTTATGATTCTATACCTCCAATTTTTCCCTTTGTTGATATAGTTTCCTTATGATAAGCCTTCAAAGTCCATCCATTGCATCTCATCGTATACGCCGTTCATCTTGCTACTTTAAGTTGATGGGAAAGCATTTTTACATGAAAGGATTGTAGACTTTGTTTCATAAGTCTGGAATCACATTAGAAAGGGTGTCACTTTATTTACGGGCACATGGAAAATGTGAAGCTGCTGCGCTTGAGAGTTTGTGTATTTTCATTACTCAGATTCCTACATGTCAGTGTTACAAGTGGACACTAGAGTGTAGGGATGGGTATCGTTTAGGTTTTATCCGATACCGGTGCCAAATCGGTACTTTTGAAACGGTGCCGGTGCTGAAACGGTGCTCAAACCGGTGCTTAAAGACTGGAGAACACAAAATTGGTCCGAAAACCTCTCATGTTTAGCTGGTTTTTTGTATAAAGATAACAATGTTAGCCTTTTCTGCAGCTATGGGGCATATATGGTATCACTCTTGGCTGGAAGCAGTGCTTAATCAATGGGAAAAAACACAAACTTTGTCCAAAACCTCTCATGTTTAACTGTTTTCCACTTTTTCTTTGGTCATTTTAGCCTTTTTGGCCAGGGTGAAGGGAGTATCTGCCATCAAACAAGAAGACAGCCGCATGTAGCTATGATGATGTTTGCTAGTTCACCTTACATGCATTAATGTAATAACGTGGTTAGCCTACTCAACGTAAATTACACGCAAACAACATTAAGCTACTCACGCAGAGAAGAACGGCTGCTGCTGCATCATCATCTGTCATCATTTCTGCTACGCTGGCAGGGCTAGGGGCAAGGACTCTCCTCTTCGGGTTTTTGGGGGATGTTGCTAACTAGGCAGCCCACCCACAGTAGATGTGCTCGGTGTGAGGTCTCGCAGCAAGCTATCATACGGCGCATTTCTGGGCTTTTAAAAAAAAAAAAACACTATGCGTCGCCAGGTGTTTCATCGGATTTGAGGTGTTACCTCCTTTGACAGTATCACAGTATCAGTTTAAGCGCTTGTTGCAGGCTGCTGAGTTTGCATATTTTGCTGTGAAGTACAGCCAGACTTCTGACCGCTTCGCCTTGGGCATTTTAATCTGTAGCTCTGCTCTAACAGAACGTACGTACCTGGACCTGCCTACTATCCTCGGAAACGTAAAATGATTGGCTAGAAGTGTATCACAGCTCAGGAAAAAAAAGCACCGAAATAAAGCACCGAAATGTGCGCTGCTTTTCGGTCTGGTTACTACCGTTTATGTCAGAACGGCACCGGACACCGGTACCCATCCCTACTAGAGTGTCATTAAAGAAGAACTGACATTTAAAAAAAATGTTAAAAACGAATAACACAAATGTTATTAAATGCAAGCTTTTGGACAAACTGTTCTATTCATGCAATTTTACGAGGCTCACAAGACTCAGTAGTACCTGACTTGCTAAGATGTAACCTAATTTATTACTCATTTTGAAGATGTTAATTACCTCAGCCAAGGAGGTTGTGTTTTTGCATGCGTGTCATCCATCTGACTATAAGCACAACAGCTCACAAACTTTTTTTAATGAATTCTGATAAAACTTTGTAACACTGTAGAGTGGGGTCATATTAATCCATTAAAATTAGCTTTACATCCACCAAAGTCTCCGAGGTCAGCTTAATGATTTATTTTGGGAAATTTGACACAAAGCCTTAAAATTTAGAAACTTCCTAAAAAGGAAATACTGCCCAGGAAGGGAGCTGCTGGAGGTTTGTGCTCTCAGAGTGCTTTGTGTTTGACTCTTATTCTCCCTGTCACTGTCACCTGGTTAACCTTAAACACTAATTCACCGTATAGGAAGTTATGCCATGCGGGACTTGGTGAGCAACCTGCCCAGCGGTCAGCAGCGACCAGCCAAGAACCTGGAGGAGGACACTGTGGTGGCCATCCTCAATACCATTCACGAGATCGTCACCGACAGCTCTGAAAACGCACGCTCCCTCATCCAGGCCCAGGCCATCGAGAAACTGGTCGCCATCAATAGGACCAGGTAAGATTTTTTAAGTACAGTCAGACAAATATTACATTGACGTTGCTCTATGACTGCGTTCCCCTTTTCTTCACTGAGTCAAACTGAAGCAGCATGCTGTTATCCATATAAGCTCTGCACGAGGTGTGGCCTTACTACTGAGACATAATTATAGTATGACCTTGTATGCAATTTCATCATGAGCCTTCATATTAGTATTCATGGAGGATGAATAATGTAACGCGTCTTGTGACGGCGCGAGCTTGGCTACAGACACCACTGCCCACCTCACATTAATAAACAGGCTTTCAGAAGTGGAGGCCGTTCTTACAGTGGGTGTCTCAGTTGTACTCAGCAACTAGTAGCGAAAATTAAGATATTCAGGCTGATATTTTCAAGAGGTGTCTTATATAACCACATTGTTACTCACTGCAAATAAAGGCGTGTTAGAGCCGCACCACATTTTAAATGCAGTTTTCAAAGGCCCGTCCTTGTGCGGTGATGTATTGATCATCCAGAGTCACTTTAACAAGCATGAATATACATAGTTTATTCACAAACCAAATAGCTAGTGTTTCCTCTCAGCCTCATGAGATTAGCTTTCTTTGAAGTGAGCCCCCTCCCTCGCACCCACATATAATTAATACTGGTGGCTCAGAGGTAGCTAATGAAAGGCAATGTGTATTCATCTGGCTGTGAATTAAAAACTAGACCCTGAAACTGCCCGGAGAACTCAAAAGTCTTTGAATGAAGAGATTGATTGCAGCGGTTCCTCGCCAGCACGCCCAGCTGTTACAGTTTTGTGATTAGGTGAGGTTACTGACGTTAATTGATCTAGTTACTTCTTCTACTAATTTCCTCCTTTTTGGATTGGGGGGGGCCTCTTCAGCCAATCAGCACGTGAAACGAAGGCAGCGTCCCATGTGCTGCAGACAGTGTGGAGTTATAAGGAGCTGAGGAACGCGTTGGCCAAGGACGGGTGGAACAAAAGCCACTTCCAGGTATGGAACCAAAGTCAGCCTTTACAAATAATGTCAATCCAGAGTGTTGTTATTGTTCGCTCAGAAGGTTGAAAGAGTGTTTTGTAAGCAGCTTCATTCAAATAGTTTTGAGAGTGGCTCGGTTTTCTGTTCCTGACATTGTAAAATAATTTCCAATAAATCTCCACCGACTAAAATTTGAATCAAGCTGTTACCAATATCATCTTTACATCATCGAGACAACATAATTAATTTCTGATACTTACCTCGTAAAATGTTATGAATTGTTATGCGTTCAGTTCGTACCCCACATTAGGTGAGAAAGTTCAATCTTTCCATACTGGGAACTGTTTGATCTGTATTATGACGTTACGATGTGCTTCCTGCTCCCTCTCCTCTCTCAGCTCACTGTGACGGCCACTCCTAAAGCAACCAAGAACGGCAAGCCGGGCTACGATGACACCACTCTGCCGCTGATGGAGAAGAACCAAGGTCAGTCAGCACGTGTGTGGTAGAGTGTATGCTGCTGTTTGTGTCTGTTTCGAGGACTAAAGGGGGTAGGACGAGGTCGGGGGGAAATGAAGACCACTTCAGTGACATTGTTGTGTAGCTCATTAGAAAGTAGTCCACCTATTCACCTCATGAAGAACGAGATGAATAATGTTAGGTCTCTTGTCACATGTGTAATCCTCAAAAATCTAAGATCAAAATAAAGACAGTAGCTACATCCTTTTTTAGTGTTTCATGTGTGCAGTAACTACTCCATATGACCTCCATATGTTTTGTTTTTTTAATTTAAGGTCCTCGCACCCTTTTGTCAAGTTGCTGATTTTCTTTTCACTGTTCTGTCAACCTCGAGGAGCGAATGATAAATCTCTGTCTCTTCAAGTTGTCAAGTTATGTTTTATACCCATCCAATGGGAACAGTCTCATTAGCTGCAGATGTTTTAATTTGCTCCCCATTATATGGGATGAATTACCCGTCCAGTGGGAACAAGCCATCAGACTGATGATAAAAGGTGCCCCCCCCTCCCCCATTTTCAAGAACTCCAAAACTGAAAGTGAGCTCACTGTCATGCTGACCATGAATTTACTCTCAGTTAGTAGTCGTGGCAGATTAGCAGATAGAAGTCCCAGACTTTAACCTTCTAAGACCCGAACTCTGTCATGGCATGCTTTTTTAATTTCTCTTTGCTATTTGGGCTGATTGGGACCTGAGCCATGTAAAAACAAAGAGTTATGTGAATTTTTTTTTAACCTGATTTTTGTTCCTGAGAAAAACAAGATCCACATATGAGGACATTCGCTTTAAATTTCGATAGAACAGTGGCAGTATGATGTCCTCATAAGTGGATATCCGGCCCTTGCAGAGCAAAATTAAGAATTTTGGTCTAGACAACCCAAAATGGGATGTCCACATATGTGGACGCCAGGTCCTAGGAGGTTAACAGCTAACGACTTAGTTGATACCAATAATAGGTAGTACTAATTAAGATGCTTTGACATGGTTATATTTAGTGCAAATCTCCAGGCCGCTTTGCAACCCATCTCCTTTTTAAAAAATGTGCATATTCACACTAAGCTGTTTCATGCGAAGACCTTAATATTTTAAAATACACTAAGGTTGATCAGTTCAATTAAAAAAAAAAAAAGAAGAAGAAGGAAAAAAAAGCAATAATTACAAACATCAGCTGGATAGTGTAGATCCTGTCCTTTGTTATACAAAATGAGCTACTGGACTATTTTTTGCCATGGATGAATACACACGTGCTGTCATTCTTGGTAGCAGGAGTCTCATGTTTACTACACTGAAGGAAAATATTATCCAGGTAACTTCTTAATAACATGGTTTAGTTTTGTTTTAGGTTTTTTTTGGGGGGGGGGGGTCACTGGATTTTTATAACATTGTCACTATTTAAGTCTGCATACCCAAATTACAGCACAGCATTAGCACAACATGTTTATTGGTGGACATTTACATAGAGTAACCCTACCGCTGGAGTCCTCAAAGCAGGTTCAAACCAAGTGCTAATGATTACTGGAGCAAGCATCTGACTCAGTGTGTGTTACTTGTTGGGGGACATGTATGCTTTCCCCCGCCTCATGGCTATATTGAAGCGCAGTGTTTGCACATTGCTACTACTTTCATCCTCCTCATGGTGACGCTTTGGTGTGAAATGTCGCAGTAATGCTTTTGTCCATAGCGGTTAAAAAATAAAGCACATAAAATGGTAACTACAACTTCAGAAAGCATACTGCTGCTGT
Source organism: Pundamilia nyererei (assembly GCF_000239375.1). Taxonomy (NCBI): domain Eukaryota; kingdom Metazoa; phylum Chordata; class Actinopteri; order Cichliformes; family Cichlidae; genus Pundamilia; species Pundamilia nyererei. The sequence goes on from NW_005187604.1 coordinate 253,082, forward strand.
TAACAAAAACCTTGGTCCAAAAAAACATTAATAAAGAATTTTAAAAAGTTAAGAGCTGGATTTATAGAGACTGAGTTTTTGACTGGCGTAATGGTGTCAGGGATAAAGAAAATGTCCTCAACTTTAAGCCAGCGTGTATGGCTGCATCTGCAAGGTGCTGCGATAGAGGTTTTCTGTAACAGCAGTGTATATAAGGGGGTGGGAAGGGGACTTGTGAAGTATGTTGGCCCAACAACAAACATCTCATTGACAGAGGAGTCAGCAGCATAGCAGCAGTTTTTTTCTTTATTTTTGCATCCATACATTCATATGAATCGTGGCACTCATGTCTGCCCACTCTCAGTTTGCATTATTCAATCACTGGCCGAGAACCATCGCCCTGAAAAGCAGCATCAGCATTGGCTCAGTGACTCAGTTTGTGTGTGTGCTGCTTTTGTACAAATGGCCTATGAATGCTTTTCAGGCACCAGGAAATGTGGCAGTGGTGATATGATACCTATGGATGAGCTGGGCCCAGGTAAGAGCCAGACTGCATGATAGTCCTTAGCCAAGGAAGAGCTAGTTCTCCTGTGATCTCACTCCAGAGTCCAATCCTCTGATTTGACGTCAAAGATATTTTTTTAATCTGAAAATTCGCCCACTAAATCCTCTCAACTTTGTATGATTGCTTTGGACCGAGCTTCAGACATGATGCTTTTTGATGCTGTATGCACGACCCCTCTCTTGACAAGATGTTTGTACAAAGCTGGGCCTGTATCACAAGCTCAACACCAAAGGATTTGGGTTGTTCTCTTACTACTTAATGAATATACTTTTAGAATATCACAGGATAGATTCTCCACCGTGCTTCCTTTAAAGAGCAGATTTTAAAGATGTAATTTGCAACTTTGACTATTTTGTAGCTCTCTCCTGTATTCATTTGTGATCGCTGATGGTCAGAGAATAAGATTATTTTTTACAAATAGGAGGGTTGCATCAGGACGGGCATCCGGCATAAAATCTGTGCCATATCAAATATGCTCATCTTTCCACTGTGGGGGACCCCTTGGGAAATAAAAGAGCAACAGAAAGTACTTTTGAGTCCGTGTTATTGAATGCTGGTGTTCCTTATAAGGCAACTCACAAACCAACAGAGGAGTTCTGCAGATATTTAAATCAGGACTACATATTCTCTTACCTCAAAGCAGAATTTGGGACTTATTTATGATGGTTTCTGTGCTGACTTTTAATCAGGAGGAGTGCTTCTCCTGATTGAAGAAGGTAGAACTCAGAACCCTCGGCACATCAGGGTGACACCCCCCGAAAAATCTAAATAAATTACACAAAACATTTTTAAGCAATAAATAAAAAAATGATGGTATTTAAAACTCAAATGCACATTTTTACCTCATCACAAGCATTTACTGAACTTAGTTAGATGGTTTAAGCGAAATGCTTGACACTTTAAAAACAGCATTACCCCTAGAAGTGACATCCTCTACTCTGAGACTTGATAAATAAAATGCCCCAGGCTACAGAATGCATAAAACACATTTAAAGGCCTGTTCTAAGGACACGCTTAATATCTCACTTGCTTGATGTGTTTTGTTTGAGACGCACTGAGGGTAAGTAACACGAGTACTGGCAGGTTTATAGGAGCAGAAACTGCTTTCACACGTGCACTGCAGCTCTGACCTTTTCTAGGACTTTCCCAGCAGAGGTGCACGTGAGAATGCAAATGTCTGACAGAGTCACATCAGGCATTAGCTAGCTCCCTAGCACTAGTCTGTGTGATGTCGGGTTGCAGTCGTGTGCACATCGTGCTGTTAATATTCCAGTGCATTCACCTCCAGCAGGTGGGCGTCATGTGTCCTGTCTTCTACACGTTGCTCCAGCACCTCCCTCACCTAAATCACATGGAGTGCTTTCTTTTAAGCGTGTCTTACACGTGAAAAAGGACTACTGTAGAATTTAAATGATCTAAAGTTCATGTGTGAAAGAGGCTTGAGAATTTGGAGGCACGTGTAGTCTCCTCTTCTTTCCTGACACTCAGAAAAGCTGCCTCTTCACACAGTTTAAAATACATTTCTAAACTATTTGTCTCAGTTCAATGATAATCAGGGAAACAGAGGAATTATCTGACAATTGTTCTCTGACCTCATTAGATGGTTACTCTACCATTGACCAGAGGGACAAAGACTGCAAATACAAGACCGGCGACGGTTCGGTGGACCTGACAGAACGGGAACCGTTAAAGGTATGGACAGAGCTCTTCTGATCTCCTGGGGGAACAGGGAATAGACAACGAGATAATGATGCCTCATTGAAATATCATCACGTCCTCTTCGTCTCTCTCTCTCTTTTTGTTTTCAATGGTGGTCCTCATTAGAGGCTGTTAATCCTATCGATTCTTTAAAGAGGCTGGAAGTTGTCGTTCTCTGCTAATAGTGCCACCGCAGCTGAGCGCTGTGGACAGCCTCAGATCTGTGAGCTAGCAGTTAATTGAGTGTAAGCATTTGGAGTCTGTAAAGTAATTAATCTGAGACTGATTAAAAGAACCGCCAACAAGTGCTCCTTGTGGAGACAACCCTTGCCTTGGCGATGAACAGACCGCCGTGTTATCGAATGGTCGTCTGCTGATTATACACACACATCACACAACAGCGTGTTAAGCTGATCGGCAATCCAGCCTCAAAGCAGAGTTGCGGGCTAGTGGCCTCAGAGGAAGATTTTCAAGTACTTTACGCTGTTTATTTTTCATCTTCGTTAACACAATATGGATGGGGTTAGCCCTCGAGGCTCAAAAATGAATGATTCAGCTTAGATGTTTGATGTATTTTCACATATTTGTTTCTCCAAAACTAGCACGTGATTATATTTTGGTGTTAAAATGATTTAAATTTACCTTTCAGATTAAAATATGTAGTTTTGTTGTTTTTATCTAAAGTCCAACTAGAATATTAGCTTGATATTTGCGTGAAGTGGGTAACAGCATCATAGTTTAAGGTGCATAAAATTACAATGTAGCTACTTTTACTTCATGTGTACTTAGCTGCTCCTAATTTTCTCTTTGCTGTTTAAAATTGTAGATGTTCACATTCAGCATAGCCAGACATTCAGATAATGAGCGCAGCGTACGTGTAAGTAATCCCCGTGAGCCAAAGTTTCTGGCTTCATTTCAGACAGCTTCTTCTACTCTTTGCTCTCTATAATGTCACAGAGAGATGATGTCCTTCTGACGGTCATCTCAACACATCGCTCAGGATGTGAGCACAGAAGCAACGCCGCCTACAGTTTGTTTGCAACAGGCTGCTGATAAAAAAAGAGGTTAAAGGGCACCTAGGTCCATTGTGAGATCATAAACTATATTTTTACAGTACTGGTATTTTAAGCAGTACTACAAACATGGCCTCAGACTTGGTGACCTGCCTGTTATGCCAGTACCAAACACCCGCTTGTTAGCATTAGCTATCATAAACTACCTGTAAGCTATTGTAAGGCAAATTTGTTGGATTGAGCATGGGCGCATGTTCTTTCTTACAGAGTAAACTTTATTTTTTTATTATTATTCTTTTCTTTGTTATTTATTTGTTATATAGGTTTAAAGTTGGGCCTTGCATTCTGTGTTATCTTATCTGAGGACTAAAATGTTTCTTAAAATGTATGTTC
>NW_005187604.1:256981-295789 GCF_000239375.1 Pundamilia nyererei
GAGTTAAAACCAAAGTTTTAAGAATATAGGTGTCAAGTCCTGACTAACGACACCATTATTGCTAGTAGTGGTGGACATACCGTGGGCAAATAATAGGACCGATCACAGTTTGGGTTTCAGGCTTTTCAGCTGAGTGAACAAAGTAAAGCCAAACTTCTCATTCATTCAGAAGGCAGAATAACAACAATAAGTGTAGCAGCTTCTGAAGTATATTTCAGTGACAACTATATTTAGGCTAACTAGAGCTAAAGATATAGTGTCACATCTTAAAAGCACAAACACTTTATTCAGCTCAGAAGGCAGCGGTAATCACAGCAAACAGTTGTTTGTCTTCAGAGTGTACAGGCCTGCTAGCATCGCTCCAAAGCTGTCTTTTAAGTCTGCTGCCTGTACTTCCCAGAGGTGTTCAGCCCGCTTTGAATGCAACTTGGCTACCAAAACGCGCTCTCTTCCCTCTTTCTTTTGCATGTTCTGGTTCGCTGTTTTGTAATCAACCCGAGTTCTTTCCAAGCTTTCCTTAAGGCAGGGAACTAACACCGGCTTCTCTGATCTTGGATGCATGTGTATTTAAGCAGGAGTGTACATGTGAAATGTATTGACCTCTTTTTATGTTTGACTGTGTTTTGTTTTTTAACCCGTGCTCCTTTGGCTACAGAATGACACAAATAGGAAACACTATATCAGGAGTAACAGGCCTGCAGTCAGTCTGGTGGACGCTTGTGATGTTAAGCCCCAGCCTGTTGACTCCTGGGTCTAAATGCATGCATGGTAGGTCTGAAAAATTGAAATCGCAAACAGGAGAAACTCCTCGCACCTTTCATGTTGCATCCTTTTCATCCTCCGCCTGCTCCTCATTTCTGCCTGTTTTCCTCTCACCCTCACACTTTGTCATGTAGACTTGCTGTCACCCTGCACCCAGATCAGTCAGGTGGAGAAATCACCTCTTTCTTTGCATAGAAATTACATTGTAAACAACTTTTGAGGATTTGTTTTGCGTAGAATTTGAAAGTGCAAGAAAACAAATGGTTAATATTTAAACCTCCCCCAAAAAACTTCTACTCTCTGTATCACATAAAAAGAAGGGTGGTGCTGGTCCTCTGTTCACAATTCAGCACCACCCGTCTCATTCAAATGTAGACCTATCCTCACTCATTGCTTCCCCCTGACAGTCTTTGCTGAAATTGGCAGCAAATGATGAAGGGGAATCATTCTTCTGCACCCTTGAGAGATCCTCCAGGGACTCTGTTTTGCCTTAATGAAAAGCAGCACGGAAAAAGAAAAAGATACACACACACACACACACACACACATACTAAGTCTGCAGTTGTCGTACACGACATATCTCGGGTCAAAGCGAGACGATTTCAGATAAAGAACTCATGCAAGTTGATAAGCTGATGGCAGAAATCAGTGTGTATAATATGCAGGAACCCACACAAGTTTGCACTCCCATATATTGTGTTTGGAGAGGAGACACGATTCCGAGTGCATATATTTTAAGATCTGAAGTAGATGATTTGAAAGTTTTGTGTTTAAATTTCTGGTATGAGTGATTTCAAATAGGCTTATGTAACTTAGATTATCATATTGTGTGTAAGTTACAGAAAGAAACTTTTCTGTGGTTGAGAGAGAATCAAACACATCTCTACTACTGTTTGTTTAAATGCTGTTTTTCACCATTAGAGATAAATGTTTATTAGAAGCCTCTCTAAACAGTCATGTACCGTACATTAGTAGCATCCTTAAATATGGATGCTTGGTTAGGACCTGTAGGTGTCACACTGTAACACAACCGATACCCAGTTTTTGTTTTGTTTGTTTTTTTGTCAGTGTGCTGCCAAAAGTGCTCTGCTGGTGTCGTCACCGTCACGGAACGCAAAACTGAAATCCAACAACCGGAAAGGCTCAGACAAAATAACACTTTCACAAAAAACTGTCCCAGACACCACTTAAAGTCTTCTGCTTAGAGTTTGTGTGATCGTACCAGCTGCCACCCAGCCTGTCTCCTAAAGCAGATGTTACTTGGTTGTTTGTTTTCCTTGTAAAGCAAAATAGAGGACACAAATGTCAGGAAATGACACTCTAGGCATACCCAGTTCATTAAATGTGCTGGGTAGAAGAAGCAGTTCCTCATCCAAGAAATCGTATGAAACAACTTGGGTGTGTTTTGTGTGCATTTACTAGTTACAGTACATTAGCAACAGTTTTCTTTAGAGTGTGATTGACCATTTAAGCTGATCTGGGTGAGCTTCAGTAACTGCCTCACTGCTGTCGTCCTCTCCTCTGCCAGAATCCTCATGTCAGACCTCACTGCCTTTTTCGTTGACAGCATTTTATCTCAGTCATGTTCATCACTGGCCATTCAGTTCTTTCATCTCCATCTAACGTACTGTCGTAGGAAATACTTCAAAGGCTAGATCTTAGATAGAATGGTATGGTTTTTGGTATTTGTTGTAATTTCCAGCTACAGGTAATGATAAGGATGAATCATCAGGTGAGTCGTCTTCACTTCATTTAGCGCACGCAGGATTTCACACAGCACATTAAGCATCTGTTTTGCTGTCTCTCACCTCCATTCTCCATCTGGATTGACATGATTGACGCTTTAAGAGTGACACAATTTTTCAAGTGCTGTGATAATGCCATATGATTGCTGACAAGAAAGAGATTCAAATTAGCATTCACAACTTTTAATAGTAACATGCTGTTTCAACGCTGAGAAAATCTGTTTTGGTGTGATATTTTTATGGAAATGGCTGGTGATATTTTTTTGTCTTGTTGTCCCACTGATGTCCCTGCACAGTACACTAGCAGCTGAGATAGATGCATGCACACATTTGCTATTTACTGCTATGTGTTATATAAGACACATCCATCCAGGGACAGTGACAGAAGACGATGTCATGTCCTCTAAATACTTAAATACTAAATACTAGGATATAAAAGTATGCCACAGGATTAAGGATGCACCTGGTGACTAATTTCTTAGTAGACTAACCTTAGAAAATTAGACAGCCCAACTAGTCTAAAACTAAGAAACACTCAAATATTAACTTAAATTTGAGAAACGTTTAATGGAAAATGTCAAAAACTAATAACTAAGCCATTTTACAATAATGAATCATGCTGCTTAACTGTGCAGCACCTTGCATCCTGCATTATCAATATTACACGTTATTCTCTAGACAGACAGTGAAGAAGAAAAAAACACTTAAACCAATGTTAAATATGGTGTGAAAGGAGTAGCAACTCTACTATAAGGGAGAGCCCATCCATCTTTTGGAGAAAGCGATCAGTAGTGTTAACAAAGAGATGAGGCCTGGATTAACAGATTTATCGTGTTTCTCTACAGCATTGTGCCATCTGCTGGCAGATGGCTGCTTAACATTTGGTACACAATAATTTACGGCATTGGCCTCAATTAAAATTTTTAACAATTACATTAAATTACTCGCAAGTCTGGTACAGACTAGTGACAACAGCAACAATTAGCCAGCTAGACGACTAGCCTAGTTGAGTAATTGCACACATCCCTACACAGGATACAGAACCAAGTAGTGAAACGCTAACATATGGTCCCTAAAGACATTAATATTTTCTTGGTTACAAGGTAATTTAGGCACCATATGTCTAGTTTGCTGTAATGAAGTTATTGTTAGCGAGGTGTTAGCATGCTAGTTAGCTAAAGAATTTGCAAACTTAATAACTCATGTTTTTTTTTCTTCATAGTAATAAGAGCTGAATGCTGTCAACATACAGTAGCTTATCTTACATACAAATATAGTGGCCTAACACTAACATTTGGATATGTGATGTAAATAGCGAAACTCATGCTAAAAACACTGTTTATGACGCAGTGTTTCGTTCCTAATTGCAATTGCAAAAGTTTCACTCTCACTAAGTGAACTAAGGTGAAGCTGTGGTTAAAGCTGTAATGATTTTATTTGGCTACTTGGAAGCAAAACAAAAAGCTAGAAAACCAAAAAATTGAGCAGGGAATTATTTTAAATGGAAAAAAAGACAACATTTTAGTTTTTGTCTTTTAATGGGCTCTACAGACAAGAGTGCGAATATGAAATGTTGCCAGCCATGTCCTTTAAATAATTTAAAATTGAAGTATTCAGATTTTTATCACTGATAATGGGTTTTTTTGGAAGGGGGGGGGCATTTTGTACTGAAGCTCATCATTTACTGTTGCTTTAAACTGATTGTCTCTCTTGTCCATGTGCTTCAGGCTTAAAATAGCAACTGTGTGACGCTAGAAGAGGATCTCCCATATCACCACTGCCATTTCACATGGAACTCATCTTTGGAGTTGGACTTTGTACAGAAAAAGGGGATTTCACAAAAAAATAACGATCACAACGGCAACTACCCAGCAGCAGCCAGCATTCAGTCATGCTTTTCAGAGAAAATTTAAAAAAGAAAAAGAGACTACTCCTACTACTTTGTCATATCAACATTCCCACTGGACATCATGTGAATTTTACAGTTCTGACTCTTGTTGAGCGCAACCAGTGACAAAAAACAGACCGAGACCAATGCCGGCGGAACGATGGATATGTGATGGGGAAAGTGAAGTAAGCAAAGAAAGGAGAAATGGGATGTGTGTTGGAGAGAAACCTGATGGAGGAATAAAATGTTCTTTTATTTTAGCCTGCATCAAATTTTGTAGGTTGTGGAGAGTATCAGAGTCTGGTATTTTGATGTGATGGGTTGGAACAGATGTGTTTGAAGGTCACCGAATGTTCGTTTGATGGGATGGAAAAGGAAAGAAAGCGAGCCTAAGAAGAACTGTAGCATAGTGGCAAAACGTGTACTCCCAGCAGGACCCACCATGAACTTAAAATCCATTTGGGTTCACTGTGTTTTTTGAAGAAAAAAAAAAGTTATATAAAGTTATTTCAAAGCCTTGCTTTGATATCAAATGTGTCAAACTGGTGATTGATGTCCATTTTTATAAAGTCTGAGGAGTCTGCAAGTTCTAGTCTGGAGGAAGGCAAGTGACATAGTGAGTACACGGGATGATGTTTCTGTTTGCACTGCATCACAAAAGTAAGAGAAAATGGAAACAAAAGCAACAAAGACTTCCTGTTTAACTGTGGTCGACACAAATGAGCCAGGCGGCGTGTCGACTTTTCTTCACAGAGCCGTGATTACGTGTGTAACCACCAGGTTTGCGTAGTGATGCAGTTTCATGGTTTCCCAGCTGGTTGCTGTATGTCAATGATGTGTATTAAAGAGGATATAAGAGTTTTTGTTTATAAATGATTTGTGCTTTTGAAAAGACAGGCATAAGTTCTTTTTTGTTGGAAAGATGGATCCAAAAAGGATTTGTTTTTGTTTTTTGTTGTTGTTGGGTTTTATATAAATGTATATTAGGCTCAAAAGGAACAAAAAAAAAAAAAAGAAAAGAAAAAGAAAAATGAAGGAGAAAATGACATTTACTGACTTCTTAGTTGTATATTAATATCACATTGTTTGGAAAGCACATCTCATTTGATAGAAGTTCATCATGTTTGTAAGCAAGAAATAACCACGTAACTTAAATGTGTGTCAGTTATCGTTACACAGCCGATCACCTATTTATATTTTGTGTTTAAAAAAAATGTTACAGGAAAAACAAAATTTATCTGCAGTTTTCTTTATGAAGGCGATGCATCTGTGTTTGACTTTATCTCTCTGGAGGGGTCAGAGGTCACACAGCTTGATAAGAGGTGGCAGTGTTAATGAAAGTTGTGTTTCTTTCCCCAAGCAAGTACCATCGACTCTCCGACACCAGTACATCTTAAAGAGAAATATTCAGTCGTGAGCATGAAGAAAAATCTGTACAGATGTTTATATTCTATTCTTTCCAAGTGCCAGGTTTTGTTTTTTTAATTTTGTCGTCTTTTTATTTGTGTGTGACGTCATTCGGATATTAACTAAGTCCTTCGTGTGCAGGAAGAGTGTGCAGGTGGATGATTAGGTGTGGTTAGAGGCAAAACAACAACAAAAGAAGGTTGCATCCCTCTGTACAAATTCAAACATCAAGTTTGACCATATAGTATATATTTTTACAGCGTTACAGGGTGGGCAGCTGAGATGCAAGAAAAGCGCCGTGGAAGAGAATCCAATCTGAGGTTGTTTCACTCGTGCGTCATCAAGGCGAATGGCATGTGCCTGCGTTCAAGTCTGACTTTTCTTTGTGACGTATGTGACTCTATGAAGCTTGCATATTTTACACAGTGTTTATAAAGATGTACGTTGTGGTAAAAATCAATGAACTACAAAACAAACAACTTATTGTATAAATTTTATTTTCACAAGTTAAAAAAGAAAACACGATAATACCCAGCATCCCTTTCGTGTGTGTGTGTCCTCAGACGTGTGTGCTGTCATTAGACCCACATGACTGTCTGTTCCTAACTGCACTACGCAGTGCCACAACCAAAGGATCTGGAGTTGTATTTACACACATTTAAAAAAAAAAAAAACAGGGGGTTTAGGTTTTGTGGATGTGCTGCCCTTATGTACATTTACAAAATAAACATGGACACACACACACACACACACACTAAATCAAACAGGCCTACCTGTGTAGATATATCTGAATCAAGACCGTCAAAATAAAGTAACTGTACTACTCAGTAGCAGATGTGTTTGTACCTATCATGTGCCTTAACCTTTTCCATGGTAGATAAAGATAAGTGTTTTATATAAACTCTATTCCTCCCCTTCAGCTGTCATCTCTCCATTCCCTATGTTCACCTTCTCCTCCCCCCCTGTCAGCCCCTCTTCTCATTTTTCCCTCGACTCCGCCCATCACTTCATGGATCCTGCATCATCACCACCACCACACCCAGCCCGACCCTCACCCACTCCCAGCCCCTGAGTAGTTTAGACTGTTGGTGGCTTTCTGCCCTCTATTACATTGTATTATAAACTTTTAAAAAGATAGACTCGTTGGAAGAATTGGTTGGATTTCCTAGAGGAGTACAGTTGTTAATGCTTTCGTAGCGAGCAGAGGCGATGCCACAGTGACAGAATGTATGTTAATTTTACTAATACCCAGAGGCAATTATTACGCTTGTTAAACATAACGGAAAAATACTGGTTTGTAGAATATAAATTTGGTGTGTTTTCAATAAATCATGCCTGGAAAGAACTCTTTGCTCTGCTCCGAGTCTTGTTTTATATCATGTGTGATGAATCCACCCAGGTTATTCACTCACATCGGAGTTTCATTTAATGCTCACAGGGAACATTTTACTGTGGAACTACCTTTCAACCAAAGAAATATTTTCAATGAAAATTACTGAGTGGATTATTGATACCAAGTGGGTAGCAAAATTCCGAAATGTATTTCATCATGGTATTGAAATCACCTTCCTGATAAAATGCTTTCTGTTACACCAGGAATGTTCACATTAACTTAAAATTTACTTCAATACAATAATAATTTAAAACATGGGAAGAGTCCGGTGAGTGTACATGAGGAACGTGCTCAGAAATCAGGACTCATCTGACCAACTGTCCAATTCTGATGAACCTGTGTGAACTGTAGCCTCAGTTTCCTGTTCTTAGCTGACTGATGTCTTCTGATTCAAGGTTCTGCACGTCATGGTGTAGAGGTGCTCTTCTGCATTGGTTGTAACAGAGTTGCTGTTGCTTTCCTGTCAGCTTAAAGCAGTCAGACTACTCTCCTCTGACCTTTATGACTTCTGTCATCAACGATGCATTTTCACCCAGAGAACTGCCGCTCACTGGACATTTTCTGTAAGCTCTATAAGGCCAATCATCTAAAATGCATTTAGGCCGGACATGTGGAGGCTCAGAAGCAGGGCCATATCCAGAGGTTTTGAAATGGGGTGGACGGACCCGTGGGAAATAAATTAATATCAAAAATAAGAACCAAACAAAAGCAGTTGAACATTGAGTTATAAAGTTATTAATGTGCACAGACTTCCAGCCTCCAGCGGCCCTTTAACAGTATGGGGCCCCAGTGAAGCACAAGTCAGATAATGGCGCTGTAATAAGACATAGTCTGGTTACAATGGTAAACATATTTACCTGTACGAAGTAGGAAAATAGTGTCTCACACATTGTTCATCCTTTAGGGAATTGTAGGCAGTGGAACAAACCACTGTGAGGTACATGAGGGGGGAGTCCCTCTTTTAAACCTTACAAAATGAATGTTTTCCATTTGTAACTGAACCAAGAGCTTAAACTGTTGGTATGCTGGTATCTCCCGGGGTTAGTGTTTTAAATCTGTACCCAAAGAAAACAGCAATCTAAGCAAGAGGGTCTTTATTCTGAATGAAATCCAGCTTTCAAGTCAAAGGAGGCTCCATCTCTTTTAAGATATTGTGTGAATTCAGAACAAGAAGGCCATTTTTAAAAATTACGATCTCACTATTTTACTAATGCAGAAAAACAGGACTTTTTTTGGTCAAGTACACATACACATGTTAACCTTTGGCAAAGGAATTTGTGCATATACACCCTTCACACAGGATGTTTTGCAGCTCACTGGGCACACGTGGAACAAATAACATTAACTCATTCAGTCCTCTCAATAAGCTGTGTCACTACACAGGATGCACCACAACCAGGATCCTAGATCTCATAGCCATCATTAGTGTCATTAACTATGCATATGCTTTAATGTGGTGTTAAGACACGCTTATACTGTGAACAGTAATTCACATGACAAGTTACAACAATTGGTAATGGTTTATAAATTAGTGCTCAGAAAAATTATTATCTGAACACTGTACTTTTGTTTTTAGAGCATGATGTAGCACCTTCACTGCAGCATGTAAGACAGAAAATTACAAAATCTGTTCTCTAGACTAACAGGAGTGTTGCATTGTTCACACGGTGGACTCTAATATTTTTTTTTACAGAGGGCTAAGAGTCATTGATTTTTACATGAAAAAATGTAACTAGCTTCACAGTTTTCTGGTGGAACTCATGCAATAGTCGCTGACGTCGTTCAGTCTGGTTTATCACAAACAGCGTTCCACGGGGGTCAGTACAAAGCCCCATCCTGTTCACTTTGTAAATAAAACGTGTAGATAACTGGGGCAGTATTATCATAAACCCTGAACTGATAATTAGTCAGTTAATTCAGATACAAATAACTGCATGTTCTTCTCCAGATCACACATGAAAAATCTAATAAGTGTGATGTATGTAATATTAATATTATTTATGTGACCAGAGCCAGCCCAAAGTTTTATGAGTAGAATTTCATTTAAGGCCCCCATCCCTAGCCAAACCCATCAGAAAGTGCGTACCCCAGCATCACCAATATTAACATTTCGTGCATACGTGATAATTTGTGCATTATGCATTTAATACAACCATTATTTAGTGGTTTGTGGATTAGTAGTGTGCTGGAAAGAAATAACCCATCAGACAATGAATTTTTAAAACCAGTTGACTGTTTTAATTGTTTTTTAAGTGTACAAATGAACAAAACAGAAGCAAAGAATCGAAAAAAGGCCTGAATATTATTTTTTGCATCACAAAGAAAATGTTTTTTAATAGACGATATTAAATAAATGAAACAGTCTGACTAAGGAACTGACAGGAGAGTAACAACAATAATAATACAGTGGGGCAAAAAAGTATTTAGTCAGCCACCGATTGTGCAAGTTCCCCCACCTAAAATGATGACAGAGGTCAGTAATTTGCACCAGAGGTACACTTCAACTGTGAGAGACAGAATGTGAAAAAAAATCCATGAATTCACATGGTAGGATTTGTAAAGAATTTATTCGTAAATCAGGGTGGAAAATAAGTATTTGGTCACCTCAAACAAGGAAAATCTCTGGCTCTCACAGACCTGTAACGTCTTCTGTAAGAAGCTTTTCTGTCCCCCACTCATTACCTGTATGAATGGCACCTGTTTGAACTCATCATCTGTATAAAAGACACCTGTCCATAGCCTCAAACAGTCAGACTCCAAACTCCGCCATGGCCAAGACCAAAGAGCTTTCGAAGGACACCAGGAAAGGTATTGTAGACCTGCACCAGACTGGGAAGAATGAATCTACAATAGGCAAGCAGCTTGGTGTGAAAAAATCAACTGTGGGAGCAACCATCAGAAAATGGAAGACATACAAGACCACTGATAATCTCCCTCCATCTGGGGCTCCACGCAACATCTCATCCCGTGGGGTCAAAATGATCATGAGAACGGTGAGCAAAGATCCCAGAACCACACGGGGGGACCTGGTGAATGACCTGCAGAGAGCTGGGACCAAAGTAACAAAGGTCACCATCAGTAACACACTACAACGGCAGGGAATCAAATCCCGCAGTGCCAGACGTGTTCCGCTGCTGAAGCCAGTGCATGTCCAGGCCCGTCTGAAGTTTGCCAGAGAGCACATGGATGATACAGCAGAGGATTGGGAGAATGTCATGTGGTCAGATGAAACCAAAGTAGAACTTTTTGGTATAAACTCAACTCGTCGTGTTTGGAGGAAGAAGAATACTGAGTTGCATCCCAAGAACACCATACCTACTGTGAAGCATGGGGGTGGAAACATCATGCTATGGGGCTGTTTTTCTGCCAAGGGGACAGGACGACTGATCCGTGTTAAGGACAGAATGAATGGGGCCATGTATCGTGAGATTTTGAGCCAAAACCTCCTTCCATCAGTGAGAACTTTGAAGATGAAACGAGGCTGGGTCTTCCAACATGACAATGATCCAAAACACACCGCCCGGGCAACAAAGGAGTGGCTCCGTAAGAAGCATTTGAAAGTCCTGGAGTGGCCTAGCCAGTCTCCAGACCTCAACCCCATAGAAAATCTGTGGCGGGAGTTGAAAGTCCGTGTTGCTCGGCGACAGCCCCAAAACATCACTGCTCTCGAGAAGATCTGCATGGAGGAATGGGCCAAAATACCAGCTACTGTGTGTGCAAACCTGGTAAAGACCTATAGTAAACGTTTGACCTCTTTTATTGCCAACAAAGGTTATGTTACAAAGTATTGAGTTGTATTTTTGTTATTGACCAAATACTTATTTTCCACCCTGATTTACGAATAAATTCTTTACAAATCCTACCATGTGGATTCATGGATTTTTCTTTCACATTCTGTCTCTCACAGTTGAAGTGTACCTCTGGTGCAAATTACTGACCTCTGTCATCATTTTAAGTGGGGGAACTCCGGTGGCTGACTAAATACTTTTTTGCCCCACTGTACCTGTGGTTTTTAAACATTACCTAAGCTCACCACACAGTGACTGAACTGAAGGTTTGTTTGACAATCCTGGTTAACTAATGCTATTGATGGTAAACGTTAATGATGAATAAATAGAATTTAATTCCTGAGAGGGACAAATCTTTTCAGTTAATATTGCAGCCCACCAATTTTTTTAAATTAATTTATTTTTTTGATTGTGCATAAACGTGAGCCCAGCTCTGACAGTGACAATCGTGAAAATCATCAAATTAGTCTCATTAAGTTGTCTGTTAACATATTTATCGAAAATATTGTGCTTTCTCCGGTATGATTACCTTTTACAAGAACCCACTAAAATATGGCATGTCATGTGGTCTTGGGGGCCCCCTGCTGGCGTAGTGTGGCCAAACCTAATTATGTCAGTAATTGAGATAATTAACTGAGTAATAATAGAGACATTAAACTGCTAATGCACTGATTGTGAAGTGAATTAAGGCACAAATTAAAAATGTTAAACATTTTTATTTATACTGTACGATGCAGATTTGATAAAGAAGATGAAAGTTAGTTTTATTTTATTTGAACCAAACAGTGCATCTCTTTCAGTTAAATATTGTTCAGGTTACCAGTCATTGTTGACGAAATACTAAATAATCCTGTCTGTATGTTCAAAGAAATTTCCTCCGTATTTTGACTTATACGGATGAAATGTAAATTAATAGCCATTTTCGTGTATGAACATTTATTCATTAGACATAAATTAATAGTTTATATTATTAAGATTATTTCAAAATTACACCATTAAATTCATTAATATTTATTACGTTACTCGTAAAAAATTAAATGAAACGCAGTTGTAATAATGATGCAGCATTTCTTTGCAGGCATGTCTCTAGCCACCATCGTCCCGTTCTGGGTCCTTTCATAATAACAACATGGCCGCGTTGTACAGAGGCAGACACCGGTGGAAAAGGATTAATTGTTTGCACATATTTTCAAGAAAACTGACAGGTGAGGTAAAATTATTATGTTGGGACTACATGAACAGGTATTTAAATTTGATGGTATCAACAACTGAAAGCGTTTTCCTGTCAACCGACGGAACGGAAAATGTCGCCAGCAACACTGGAAGACCTGTTATTTAATGTTATCGGGGTCATTTCTGTAGCTTCTTTAACTCATGGTCACTTTATGCCAGTTTTAGTTTCTGTAACACTGGAAAACGCTCTTTTTCATGGTAGATACTGCGCTGATGAGTAACTGGCTAATTCCTGAGAACTCGTTGAATTTTATATTACCAAACAGGAGCTTCATCACCTAGTTGTTCAAACAATCGTTAGTTAACAGTTAGTGTCTCAATACATGATAGCGCTGTCAATATAGATGCCGTAAAACGCTCTAACTACACCCTCATTTGTGTTTTGGGGGAATATTTATATAACGACAGCATGTTTACTTTAAGATTAAATTCAGACACGACGTTTCAGCATAATGATAATTAATATTAATAGTTAAAGTTGTCTTGTAAAATAATTCAAGTGGAAAGGAAGGTAGACTGCTGTACCTCCCGTGGACGCTGTTTAGTCTAACACGTGACGGAAATCTTTCAACTGAGGTCAACTGAGGAATGTTTTCAAATCCAGTGTCACGGTGTACAGAAGTTCAACTTAAAAGTGTTACTGTCAATACAACAGTAACAGATCCACAACCCTACTGATAACATAATTCTTAGAAGAATCACCAGACGCCCCACAAAACGCTGCACAATCACAATACTTCACTCACTTAAAATGTCTTTGGCAAACAGCAACACGGATACTAAAACCTGCCATAAATGTTGCAATAAGTCAGTCTGCAGTCTGCGACTGAATGGCGTCAAGTTTCCATACAGCCATCTTCTGTGATAAATCATCGAAAATCACATTTCTGTTGCTGTTTGCACAGACAGAAATTCACACGTACTCAGTCTTCCTTTTCTATGGAAACATGACCAGCTGGCAGCCAGGGTTGAGTCAAGACCCCTCAAGTTGTGCTTCTGTCTGCATTTATAAATTAGACTGCAATTATTTGCAAACCTTGACACTCGCTCTGCGAGTCAGTCCAAGTCAGACTGCAGCTGTTTGCAGAAAGGTTGACTCCTATCAGGGGACCTGTGCAATCACCTTGGAATCACAAATGGTCTTGAGCGTGCAACACCCTCAAGCTGTGGCCAACAATTCACCTCAAGTTCCAGTCACTGAAAATATATGAAAAAATTCAATACAATCAAGAGTCAGCCACCATTTTTATTAATTATTATTATTTTTGTAGATGCAAGCAAGTTGCTGTCCTTTTTGCACTTATGTGACTGAGTCATTAGCTCGTTTAGATGTTTTTTATCCAAGCCGATTGAATGTCAGTTTGCTCGGCTATTATTATCTCAGGATGAAATTGTGGGAGATGAGCCCTCTAATTTGCAGTATTTCAGTTTATTTCTTAAAATATCAATATTTGTTGTTACTATATCCCCATGTAAAATATCACAATAATATGCTGTATCAATCCCCCCAACTATCCCACCCTTCATAATTATACTGTGTCTACTATTGATTTTATATTCTCATGCAGGGAAGAACGACTATGACCTGTTGGTTATTGGTGGGGGCTCTGGAGGTCTTGCCTGTTCCAAAGAAGGTGAGGCGTTATCCTTGTTATTCCTTAATTTTTCCAGAGGCATTTTTGAGGAACCCGCTAACAATATGATAACATTTTGCAGCGGCACAACTGGGACAGAAAGTGGCTGTGTTAGATTATGTGGAACCATCTGCAAAAGGTGAAGTACATTTTGCAGAGCATAGTTTTTCAGTTATTTCTACCAACTGAAACACTGAGATTTACAGATGAGACTGAGTGTATTTCACTTTGTCTAACAGGTGCCAAGTGGGGTCTTGGTGGTACGTGCGTTAATGTGGGATGCATTCCTAAGAAGCTCATGCATCAGGCTGCTTTACTTGGGACTGCAGTCAAAGATGCTAAGAAGTATGGCTGGCAGATCCCAGACACAGTCTCCCACGACTGGTAGGTCTCACCCAAGCTTAGTTGCTCTTATGTCTTACCTGGAGATAGCACAGAATGAATAGCTCAGTGGCACCATCTAGTGATGTAAGTACAGTAAGACAGGTTTAGGTGTGTCCTCTTTTCCTCTGCAGGTTCGTACTCATTTTTAATCAATAAATTCAAACTTCCTTAAAAAAAAGACTAAATTAAGAAATTAAAAAAATGCATTAAAACTTTAGTTGGTCTGTCTTTAAAAATAATTTCTAAAGTGTTTAAAATCCCAGCAGTCTGGTCTTTCTTTTCCCTCTTTGCATTGTTTCTTGCTGCAGTGCTGTGGTTGGTTTATAGCATTACCCCTGGTGTGTTTTCCAGGCCCACCATGGCTGAGGCTGTTCACAACCACGTCAAGTCGCTAAATTGGGGCCACAGAGTTCAGCTGCAGGACAAGTGAGTGACAGCAGATCAGCTGTTATCATTATTTAACTTACTGATTTCAGTGATGTTTCAGTTAGTTAACTCTTTTAATAAAGGGCATAATGAGTCACTCCTCACAGTCTATTTGCTTTTTTGCAGCAATAAATGTTAATATTTGAAATAATCGTGGAACTCTTAATAAAATTGCATATGTTTCATATTGTCTACAACAATTAGTGCGTAAAATAGATATGAAATGTTTTTCACGTGACACTCTTTATCCCTCCCTGTTAATTTTCCATTCTATACTTCCCATAAGATACTTATAAATATTTACACACCAGCCTAGTTCCACTTTTTCTTCTTCTTCATGGCGTCATATTGCTGAAGGCTGTACATTTCTGTTACACACACCACACGGCTGAAGGATTGATCGTCAGTGACCACATGTTGATAGAGTGACTGGCTGTAGGGCAAACAGGTGTTAACCTGTGTGAATGTGCCCAAGCTTCAACCACAAAGCTTTCAATCCAGTGAGATCATTTGTTTGGACTCGAGTGTTAATGTTACTTATAGGAATTCTTTTTTTTTAAAATAACAATTAGCCAAAAGGGGATGTTTTTTAACTACAGGCAAAGCAGATACAACATGCAAGTGTTTGAACAGGTCCACTTATGCTGCTTCGTGTTCTGCTTCAATAAACATCATTTAATACTACGTAAAAATATATATACTGTTTACTGTTTTGCAGGAAGGTGAAATATATGAACCTTAAAGGAAGTCTGGTGGATGAGCACACAGTCAGAGGACTGAGTAAAGCAGGGAAGGAGGTGGGCTGCAATATTAACTGAAACTGGCTGTTGGTTACTGAGAATATAACGTGTGGCGTATATCTCTTTTTAACAGGTTAATGTCAACAGTATTTCTTTAAGTCGTTTAATTTTTCTTGTTTTCGCTGGTATATTATGAAATGTACATTTAAGTAAAAGAATGTTAGTTTCACTGTCTCGTTAAAGAGGACCTGTTATGATAATTTCCACATAAGCCTTGTTTAGGTTATACTAAACTTTGGTGCTGTACATCATCAATGGTCTAAAACAAGCCTTTGTAGTGCCCTGCTTTCCTTTAATCCAGCTTTCTTCTACTTGGAAACAAAAGAGTTTACAAGCGTCTGTCCTCCCATTTAGAGCTTTAAGCCTGACTTGATCATATTAAGGAGATGCTCTATCTTTAACATCATACGCAGTCAAGAACAGAGAAAATATGTCAGAAATGGGAGTGTGTACAGTGGTCTGAATTTTAGTCGTGTTTCAAATGAGCATCTAATGGTATGTATATATCCATCAGTCCATCCGTTCTCTATTGCTTATCCAATTCAGGGTCCTCGGGGGGGTGGGAGCCTATCCCAGCTACTATAAGGCGAGAGGTGGGGTGCACTCTGTATATATGATGGAAAATATGGAAGACTCACAAAGAGCGCCGCTTCCATCAACACCATAATGCTGAATACTGCAGGGACCACTTGCTTTCATTTGACATTTCCTCATGTTTTGAAGGAAATGAACAAAAGCTGTTATTTATCACTTCCCTCTCCTCTTCTATAGACCATCCTGACTGCCAAGAACATTGTGATCGCCACAGGTGGACGGCCCAAATACCCCACTAATGTAAATATGCCATAGACCTAATATGCTACACTCAAGGAAACTGTTCCCCCTTTGTTGTGTTTAACATTATCTGCAGACCTGTTGACTGATAGATTGATATTTTTGTTCATAGCTTTAACTGTTGTTGCAGATTCCTGGAGCAGCGGAGCATGGCATCACCAGTGACGACATATTCTGGTTGAAGAAGTCTCCTGGAAAAACGTGAGTGCACACGAACACACATCTCATATGTGGCCTCCATGTTGCTGCTGCTTCCAAATAACTACAGGATTGTCGTCATCGTTCTCTATACATTACGCTACAGTGAAAATAGAATCGGCAACCTTTGCAGCCCTCTCGCCGCTCGACCCACCGAGCTACCTCGCTCGCTGACATGGCACATCTCGCCTGTCACGCACTGTAATCATTCATCAGGGACATGCAGTTTGTTTTTCTCCCTTCCTGTCAGCCTGTCCTCGCCTCATGATTCAGATTAGCAGTGTGCATCCTGACCTTTAGAGAACAAGCCCTTTAATCCAGCCATTTAGTGCCTGTCACCACCTGGTTAATTGGTCTTTCCCTGACGTTTCCTCTTGGCACATCGCGCAGATGGTGACTAGTGGTTGTGGTGTACCTGGCTGTGGAGGTTGTTTGCTTTGTGATGATAGATAAGCAGAAATAATTATTCCGATAATAAAGCTCCACATAAACATAAGCATGTAGTTATTAACTGTTCATATTTACAAATGTTTTTCTTTTTAATGTCGATTTTATTGGTTTGGTTTTGTGACTGTAGCAACCTGTTGCATTGTCTTGTTAAACACCATCAAATATTTGTGTGTGAAACTGAATTATCCACTCAGGGAGACCACTTGAGCTCAGGAAGTCCTTTGATGTAAGCGAGCGTTGGTTAGTGGAGTCCTCCGACTTCTCCGCAGGCACAGTTGTGCATTAGCATTAGCCTCCTCGCAACAGGAACTTAATCACACACTGTAGCGTGAGCCGAAGGTGTTGTCTTGTCGAGGCATCAGCTGTGTAGGTGAGGTCCGGGAGGTTGTTGCTGGAGGCAGAGCTCGTGTAGAAGGGGGTTACAAAGCGAGTGATGGGTGTCTAATGGACCTTGAAGCAAACACACACACAAATGACAGATCTGGCTTCGGGGCCAGAGTCCAGCCCTACCTGGCAGCCATCAGCATGCTATCAGAGGAAAACAGTGAGCATGTGCCAACAGGACATTGATACTGGTGTGGCACAGTATTTGGGTTTTTGTAGTGGCTCTAACCTTGGACCACATGTAGCATGAAGAGGTCTTCCGTGTCTTTTTAGAGAAATGACGCAGTTGCAGAGCACAACATGTCAGAATGAGACATGAACATAGTCATGGATAGACCCACATACGATACCTGCTTCTGTACAGAGACAAAACTGTCACTTGATCATTTACGTTAGCGGTTCTCAAACTGAGAGCAAGTCTGTGGTAAAAAGCTAATTTTTCTTGAGATAGAAACCCCACCGTTTTGGTTTTAGAGAATTTTCAAATCCCCACTCTATACCTCATCACTTGTATAAGTCAAGGTCAATGGTCCTCTTTTGGGCCAGCTTATTGTCAACAGTGTAACCCTGTGCTGTAACCTAAATACCAGCCCGGCCTCGCATAGCTCTGCAATAAAGTGCAATAATTGGGCCCAAAGAATGTATTTTAGCATCACTTTCCAAAAGTCAAAGGCCAAAAATGTGTATAAAAACACATTTCTTTTTCACAATTCTTAATGTAAACCGTCAATTAATATTATCTACATCAGCGGTCTCCAACCTTTTTTGCGCCACGGACCGGTTTATGCCCGACAATATTTTCACAGACCGGCCTTTAAGGTGTCGCGGATAAATACAGCAAAATAAAACTAGTACCGGTACCGAAAAAAATACAATTTATTCATAACACATGTGAAAAGACCCAGGAAAACTGAGTAAACGATAAAAACGATAACAAAATTATGTTGAAAACCGCTAAAAACCCTGAAAACCACACATTTCACACCCGAGCCTCAACTCTGCGGCCCGGTACCAAACGACTCACGGACCGGTACGAGGCCCGGGGGTTGGGGACAGCTGATCTACATCCATTCATAGTTAGAATGATAACTTCCTTTATAACTTCCCCACATGGATGCATAGCTTTAGTACTTTTGCTGTTGTACAAACACACAGTTTTATGAAACTGGCCCAAAAGTGTTAACTTGCACCCACAGTAAATACACAGTACTACATCAGCATTATTCTCATAAATACCTTTTATTTTAAATGACTTCTAATTATGATAAAAAGTAGGAATTGCAGAAAAAACAGTTGAAGCTAAAATGCAGTTTTTTTCCTCAGTTTATCAAAGTAAATGCATCAGTTGTTATGTTGAGGACTTTAATACTGAAATGCTAGTTAAAGGCAGTCATACTGTTACATTATAATCGAGCTGTAACCTTTGTCAGACTCACCAACAGCAGTAATCTAACATGAGAGAGGAGATGACATTGTGGCCAACCTGAAATACTTTCAGGACAAGTAAGCAGCTTGTAATGAAAAATATCAAACTCCTACTGTCCTTTGTAGCAATATCTGCCGACATACTCAACAAGGACACAGAAATATCCAAATGTGCATCTTATTCCTGGCTTTTGAAGAGCTGCCCAAGGTTAACTGGCAGCCACCAACCGCTGAAAGCACAGCTACTTCCTCAGGAAAAAGGCCTTGGCTAGAGTCCCCATCAACGCGCTACCACTGCGATCAGGAGCCAAGCCTCAAGCAATGTACATGTTTCCTGGGTGGCTCCCTGTCCAACTTGTCACTTTAAATAAGATTAAATGATTTGAATTTTTCCTTTTATTACTGGATTTTTTTGTTTCTTGTTTTTAATCATGGGGATACTCTGGCCTGTGAACCTAATGCATGTTTACTAAGCTGATGTGAATTTCACAACCTCTGGTTTCCCTCAAACGTTGCCAATATTGAAGAGGGTCAGTAGGGTTGTAAAGGTTCAAATCATCATCATCCTTTTAAAGAATGTTTTGTATTTTTAAAAGAATGTGTTGCAGCTGCACAGACCAGTCAAACGTACTGTCAAACACAATGGAGCAGAAGAAGAGTTGTGATGGGGGGTTGGGGGCTGGAACCAGGTTCTCAGTGATGAAAGTGTGGAATCAAGCTAAACCTCTTTGCCTAATCTTCTTTAAGCTACTACACAATACATGTTAAGTGCAGCTGTGCATTGCGTAGACGTGGGGAACATGGGCACTGATGCTTTCAGTGGTTAGTGATAGCACGGACAGGGGTAGGATGTGCCGCAGGCAACCAGAGCTGTCATGTGGAGCAGACGTAAGGGAGGAAGGTCTGTTTTGTGATGCTAAAAGGGGCCTCATCCATGAGGGTGATAGCCTTCACTCAGCAGGAAGATGGGTGGACTTGAGCCCTGAACATGGCACACCCCATCTGCGGGGATTAGCCTAAACACCGGCAATTAGATCTCCTCAACGCTACAGATCTCAGCGTGATTACAAGCGTGATTCATCTGGACCACACGCGAGCACAGAGCACACATAGTTTTTACTGTCGCTGTTTTCTGCATTTTCTTCACACGTCCTCACTCGCGAGGTTATGAAGTTTTAAAATTCCCCACCTGTCTAATTCGAGGATTTAAAGTAAAAACATTTTGAGCTTTTAGCTTTGGATTGGTTTTGTTTTATTTGGCCAAAGTGAGCGGCGCAAAGGATGAAATGTATCTTTATTGCATTGTTAGTTTTGCTAAGAGCTTCTCCGTATTTGTGTTTTGCAGACTTGTGGTCGGAGCCAGCTGTATCCTTTTGTCTGCCACAGAGCTGGTAAATGAAGCCATTGTGTAAGGTGTGCTGATCATCAGCTGACAAATGGTGAAGTTGTTGCTTTTCGACATCTAATAAAATAAAAAAGCTCTAGTCCTCAACCTGATGTTGCTCAGATGTAGCTCTGGAGTGTGCAGGCTTTCTCAAAGGCATCGGCTTAGACACCACAGTGATGGTTCGCAGCATCGCTCTCCGGGGTTTCGATCAGGTACTGCTCTCTGAACCAGGTTCTCTGTATTCTGGGCATTGTGATAGAAAATTTTTCCATGTTTGAATTTGGATGTTCTCTTTTGGTTCGTACAGCAAATGGCAGGTCTAGTGACAGACTACATGGAAGCCCATGGGACCAGATTCGCATGGAAATCTGTCCCAAACAGAGTAGACAAAGTTTCCTCAGGAGCCCTGCAGGTCACCTGGACTGACACCCAGACAGGGAGCGAGCACAAGGACACATTTGACTCCGTGTTATGGGCAGTTGGTGAGTTTGTGTGTGTTAGAGGGACATCTTGAAGATCAATTGGAGATCTGGAGAGTTAGAAACTCATTATGTGCTTACTGACTTGACTTGATTCTGACACAAGTTAGATAAAGATTCTAGACTTGACCTCTATCTGACTGTTGTGAGCCTTGAGTTCCTTGAAAACATATTGGCCTTGATTCTGACATAGGCCTTCTTGTCCAATATCAGTGTCTGACCTCACAAATGTGCATCTGGAAGAACGGTCACAAATTCCCATATACACACTTCTAAACCTTTTGGAAAGCCTTCCCAGAAGAAGTGGCATCATATTAAACCCCATCTATTAAAAATGGGATGTCAATCAGGTTCATATGCATGTGACCGCAGACGAGTGAATACGCTCGGCAATATAGTGTAACTCCTTATTCTCTATTTTGTAGAGCTTTTACTGAGACCACATTTAATAGTCTCTCAGTGTAACCACGTATCCCTGTAATGAAACTCTGGTGTTACTGTTTTCTCACTGCCACCGGTTTCTCTGTCATCTAAAATAGAGTGCAGTGTCAGCAGATAGCACATGAATCAAGGCTGAAAACAAAGTAATAAAGACTGAGTGATGGGAATGGCCAGGGGAAGTGTTAATCACCCACTCCTGGCTCTCTGGTTGGAGGAGGGCAGGATGCACCCAGGCACAGGGTCACTACGTTCCCCTCTTTGTTCTCTATCTCTGCTCCTTCCTGCCCGTGCCAACCTTGCGGAAACCAACCTTGCATCTGTCACTGCCATCCCTACTCGTAACCCTCCGCCTGCCATTACCAGCAGTCCTCCTCCTCTTCCTCCTCCTCATCTATTCATGCTGTAGTCTATCATTTCTCTTCTGTTATACCAGCAGCATGAGAAACAATGGAAGGAATAACCGTCCATCAGGGCCACAATTGTGGGTTTGTTTGTGTTGCATGCTTTCAAAAGCAACACTCTGCTTCCAAAAAACTGACCAGAAAAGTTTTGAGTGTTTGCGTGAGAGAGAAGGGGGATCCCTCGGCTCAGTGCGTGTGACAGCAACGAGGATGTGCGTGACCCTGCAGCTGAGATGACGTTCTTTCTTCCCTCCCGCGACTGAATTCCCACGTCGTCCTCTCAGCGTTAGACTTATGGTGTGAATGTTTCCACTGAGCGCGCGTATCAGCAGACACTTGTGAACATGTGTGAGACATTGCTTAGCTCATGTTTCCTTCTTTGTTTAGAGCGAGAGTTCAAAGCCTTCACATTTTAGAACTCAACAAAGTGTAAAAATTAATTTACTCCCAATTCCCCGTACACAAAACATCTCTGTATTTTCGGCTTGTTTTTATCGTCTTCACATTTTTCACTATTTGCAGCGACACTGTAGTTTTAACGGGTTTCCAGAAATTGTCAAAGTTTCCTCTCTTTTGGTGCCGCTAGCTGAAACCCCTCTGAGGCCTGTATCTATATCAATGACAGCTTTTGTTCCCATACAGTAAAGTGAGAACCAGTAACAATGTAGCTTCTGCTCTTTGAAGTGTGGATGCAGGAGTTATGAGAACAAGGCCACTTCCCTTTACTGCTGCCTTACACTAGAGGCCAGGCAGAGTCCCAGGCCTC
The DNA here is from genome assembly GCF_000239375.1 of Pundamilia nyererei. Classification (NCBI taxonomy): domain Eukaryota; kingdom Metazoa; phylum Chordata; class Actinopteri; order Cichliformes; family Cichlidae; genus Pundamilia; species Pundamilia nyererei. The sequence goes on from NW_005187604.1 coordinate 279,207, forward strand.
TGTGGAGTTATTAAAGGCCAGAGGGGACCAGGGGACCGTATCACCACAGTCTACCACATCCTTCTCTATGTCCATGCCTCCCTCCACCTTTCCCCCGCTCCTTCCTGACCTCATGGCCGCCGCTCCTCTGTCCAGGTGTGCCCACAGAAACACACCAGGAAACAGAACATTTGCACATTTCCTGTCATGCATACAGACAGTGGGCACATTAGTCTTCTTCCTCACTGTCCTCTGCACTGCTCAAGGATGTCATTTGAAAACATTTCCTTTTTTTTTTTCTTTTCTGTTTTATGAGATTTTGTTTCAGTTCAGTTTCTTTGTAAGTCTTCAGTTTAACACGGCTGACCTGCTCCTCTTGTATGAGTGTAATTTGATCCGATTTGACTGAAAGTGCTGGCAACACAGTCAGCTAAGCCCACAGTTGTCATCGCATTTCAATTAAAATGTTGCTGAAGTGTGATTGTTGCTAAAAGCTACATGTGCTCACATTTGACCAGCAGCTCTCGACCCTCTGACCGTGTTCTGAGGTTGGCAGAAAACATTTTGTTCTTACAGGATTCTGTCACGCAAATTAAAATACTCAGTGAGAAAATTGGTCATTATTAGAAAGATGTTCAGTATGGTGTTAGAGCAGAAGCTATACATACAGTATGGGCGGTCACATTATAGTGTTAGATTTGAGTTTTACACAAATAATTTCTTTCTTGTTTATAGAATAAATACATTGAGGTGCTCTGTTTTTTTTTTCTAGTTACTCTGTATAACCTGATGCCTCAAAAAAATTCATCTATTTCATCTTTGTTTATATGGTTTATGTTTTTGATCAGGAAAGCATCCAATCTTATTTTAACTTGTGCAGTTACACACATAAAGACCAGATATATAAAAAGAGTCTGTACTTACCGCTCAGAGTTTATTGATAATTGTTTTTATAGGCTAATTTGGACAGTTTTTCATTTTAGATTAATTGAGAAATGCTTTTATTTGTCGGTTGCAGTTTCCCACAACTGAGATGACAGACCTTGCCGACCGTACATACAATACACAAACATCACACACAGATATTATGACACCATAACACAATGAAAAGCACAGACAAGCAACATGGGAAAATATTCCAGTGTGAAAATATTTTATAATCTAAAGTATACAGTAACTCAGTGACAGACATGTATTTATGTCGGAGAGATGAATCTTTTGAAACAGGATCTAGATCATTATCAGAAGTCTCCTTGTAAGCAGAACTAGACTAAACAAGTGAGAAACAGTAAAATTGAACCTTCCTAAATATTGTCTGACACTCCACAGTATATACTGTTTTATTACCATATTTACAGGCTGGTGTAAACTACTTGTTAAACCTAACTGGTTAAGTTTTACCTGTTGACTTCTGAAGATTCTCGAGAGGTCTAATCTTCCAGCTGTGTCAGCCATATCTCGTCATGGCCTTCAGCTACAGATTTGTTAGAAAGTCTTTATAAAGTTTTTATAAATCGATTCATTCCTAAATGCAAATATGAAATAGAGTTGCTATAGTAAATGCAGTTAAATTACTCATGTCACATGTGATGACACTTTTGAAATTACACATTAATAAATTAAGTCGTTAATAAAATACATTTGTATATTACAACTAGTTTGTAGTGTTTTACTTTATACTTGTAAATACTAATTGGGACCTGATGTATTCCTAATTTTAAATTAATAATACAGAAATTAAGAAATTAAAAATTGAATTGAAAAAAACTCATTTAAACAGGAAAAAGATACAATGTCTAAGTTTTGCTACAAATCACTACAAAATATTCCAACTCAAGAATGACAAGTATTGCAGTGTTTGGGTCTCACAGGACAGGAAAATATTTAGAATTCAGTCTCTCGGGAATAAGTAATGACTGGCTAACTTCCTTGACTCCTCCTTCTCTGTGCTCTCAATCCCATTAAGCCACACATGCTGTAGAGCCCTAGACAGGTCCCTATAGCCCCCCCACCCCCACCCCCCCAGTCTGAGAGGAAGGGGAAGGACGTTGTTCTTCGGCTCCAGCCAGGAAAAAGAGTCTCAGGCGTTTGTTGTTTTTGCTGTCCGATAGCATCTACATGGGCACCTCAGGACTGGGTGTTTATTATTGCTACCCATGCAGGTTGCAAAAAGCTATGCTGAGAATGGGGGAGCATGTGGTCCATGCTCCATCACCATGGAGACTTGGTGTTGACAGCATCAGTCAGCCATCCCCCAGGAAGTGTCAGAAATTGCACCTTGGGATGTCCCAAGGGATCAGGGGGATGCCCATGCACAGCTGCTCATCAGCTGACCAGACTTCGAGTTTTTGCCTTATAATCACTGGTAATGGTACTGTTTAAAGATGAGATTTATCCAATGAAAGGCAATCTTAAACCTAGAGATATTAAATATACAGTGATGTAAAATGGAAAAAATATCCTATTTGAGATGCTAATACAATTATTTAATGAGTTTCTCCTAAATTTTATTAAAGATGTTCAAGGTCCTTAAAAATGTCAGTGTTTTTTGGTGTTCTCCTGCTTCTGTGCTGCCAAACTTAACTATTAAGCAAGCACACAGATTATTAGTATCTAGACTTCTCACAGAGGTCCAGTGTAACGGCAGAAATTTTGGGTATAAAAATGTAACTCAAGTTACAGGTTTTTTATATATACATATGCAGTAGTAATTTAATAATGCCCCTCTGTTGTTGTTGTTGTTGTTGTTGTTGTTGTTTTGCTAATATTTCTTCAGGTAGAGCTCCTGAAACCAAAGCCCTGGGCCTAGACAAGCTTGGTGTTCAGCTCAACAAAGAGACGGGGAAAATAGTCGTAGGTCCTGATGAGTCAACCTCGGTGCCAAACATCTACGCTTTCGGTGACATCGGTGAGGTAAGCTTTGTCAACAGCAGACACTGCTTTGTTTAAAAGTGGAGAAACGGCACTATGCTACAGTGGCTGAAAGTCCACACCAATCCCAATAGACTGTATAATACTTTGCATAGTTTAAACAGTTGGCCCAGAGATGCCTCAGTTCTGTGATGTTCACAAAATATTAACATGAAGTTAATGTAATTCTGTGGTGATCACATCATTGTATGTCAGCAAAGTACGAGCTGGTTGTTGTGATTGAAACGGTACAGCTATTATTTCTTATACTGGTGTTTACTGGAGAGAAGACGAGCTAAAGTTGGAACTGTCTAAGTGGATGGTCAAGAGCTTCTCTGAACTTGCAGCATTTCAAGCAAAATCTTTTCTCACAGTACAGAGAAGGTCCAGGTTTAGAACATTTAAGAATGACACCAAGTGGACTTAATAAGGGACTTACTTTTCTCTTGGTAGGTTATTACTTTTAAAACACACTTCAAACCAAAAGCACTATTAAATGCATAAGACTATATTTAAGTAATATATAAATAAAAATAAATTAGGCAACTTAATATAGAAAATAAATAATTTCTAGTTTCTTCAAAATTACAATTTGACTATAGAAACGTTTGTGTTTTTGTATTTTATATATATCCTGAGTCAGAAATGAAATTGAACATGTACTAACTTCCAACTAATGCATTTTTTTTTTTTTTTTTTTTGCCTGTCCCGTTTGGCTCTTTTGCCATCAGAATTGTTGTCTAAAGACAAAGAAAGATGCCCAACGGATTTACTTTACCAAATGGACCATCCCAGCCTTGCTGTAATGGTCCATTTGATTCACCTTTTATTGTTTATTTTATTTTCACTTGCTGAATACGGGACAGACTTGACTGGGGGAAAGAAGGGGAGAAAGAAAGAGGGAAAGAGAAACAGCTGAGAAGAGGGACGGGGGAGAAGGGCAAAAAACAAAAACAAAACTTCCAACTAATGCTAATATAAAAATAAAGATTTAATGTAAAAATGTTTTACAGTCATTCTCTTTTTATAAATACTTTCTAAATTTGTCCAGACTGTACACTGTGGATGTTAAAATTTTCTAGAATGGTGGATGTTTAGTAGGTAAACACTTGATTATTACTGACACAGAAAGTATGAATGCTGAAAACAAAATATTTGAACCTGCCGAGATTAAAGGAAGTAACTGCAAAAAGGCCATTTTTTTTAAATAAACCTAAAAGCCACATCACACAAGATCAGATTAGTAAAACTTTAAGAACAGCAAGAAGCCTTTTTTTGTAAGACTTCAACAAGCCAGCTTATATTTAAAAGCTCTGAAATGTAAGTCTCCACTAACAGCAAGAATACAGCATTTTTTCATTTTGCTAAAAAAAAATATCTATATATATATATATTTTTTTTTTTTTAAATTTATTTATTTATTTATTTTAGTACTACTTGAGCATAACGAATAAAATAAAATAATTAACTTGAATCCCTTTGATGTTTTTTGCCCTTCTCTACTGCATGATCACTGCAGACAACATCATCGCAGAATGCATCCCTTTGCACCAAATAGCAATATTTTCTATGCGAAGTATAGTTTGAAAACCCTTTCTGCCATTTATTGTTTTCGTGTGGACAAAGTGGATCTCTGTGCATTACGTACGTGCCAAATATGGAACTGCAGGACCAGAGTAACCTCCAGGAAAAGAAAGCTTTTCTCACATTGTACTATAACACAAACAGTTTAATGAATTTTCTTTTACAAACTGCATATGTTTTCTATCTTGAAAGTCATAAAAAAAGACAAATAATTTGCATGATTAAAATTTTGACAGCTTCTTCTTTCATTTCATTTTTCTATATTACAGTATTGCATCTTTATTCATTCAGTTTGACCTACAAAACTGAGCTGAACTCTGATTAAGTGAAGGTGTGCAGCGAGCTGGGCTTTAACAAAACCAGCACTGGGTGTTCCAAACTGAACCAACCGTGTTAAGACTAGTTAAACCTGCAGCATCTAATGTGTTGGTTTCCCCCACCCCCCCAACCAGCTGTACTTCCTTCCTGCCTCCAAGCCTTGTTGCGCACACCGGCAGAGCTTCTTTTTGATTGACAGCTGGCTGTGATCAGTTGTGCTGCACCCTAAACTGACAGTCAGCTTTACACAGCATTTGAAAAGCTCAAGGATTGATATCCCTCCCAATTAGTCCAGCACTTTGATTTTTTTTCCTTTCCCCCTTCCATCTGAGTGCCAAGAAATGCATTATAATGACGCATGCCGTCTGGTGTTTAAACACTTACTGGAATACCAGAGAGCACGGCTGCATACATTGTAGGAGATGCTTTTGGACAACAGGATGTGTGGTGGTAATTTAACAGGTTGAAGTCATGCCTTTAGAATTGCCCCGCAGCCCTGCTGTTTCCTGCTCACTCCAGTTCTACGTCTGTCTGTGTATGTATCCGGAGCCATGCGCTTGTCTCTTTTGGCATCCTTTCAAAACAATAAATGCAAAAACACAAAAGCAGAGATTGTTTTTGTAAGTGAGTGAGACAGTGTAAAGGTGTAGCACTTGTTACTTGTGTCACTCCCTGACTCAGGATTTTTCCTCTGTGGATTTGTGCTAATGTATTAATGTTACTGGTGCAAACAGGAGATCTCTAAGATGACTTAAATTTCCAAGACACAATGCTGAAAATAACAGCTGAGACTGACCACCTGTAAACCAATAAAGACAAGAATAAAAGTCTGAGCACAGAATGTGAGGAGGACATGTAGACGAGCCCTTGAATCTGTGCTGCATTATTAACTGAATACAGAAAAATCATTGGTGTATGCATTATAAAGTTTGCATGTGAAGTTCTGCATGTCTGGCTTATAGAGTCAAGAGCCTGAAGTGGAATTGTCTGAACTCGCATGTCACTGGTATGCTGCTGTACGATGGGCAAGAAGACAGCACCTCAGTAGCTGAGTGTAGATTTGCCTGTAATTATGACCGTTTCTGCTCAGTCTAAGAAATGACAGTCTGAGCAAGACTGTCAGGGTGGAGCACAAATCTTGTTTTAGAGCTGCAGGAACTGGAGTCGTATACTGGACATCGCAAGTGTCAAGTTTTGCTTGTGGGCCTTTTAAGATTTATGTTATTTTACTTTCTCAGATTGCGAGCTGGCCTGTTTAATTTGCCTGGTGTGTGCGTGTGTGTGTTTGCGTGTGTGTGCGCGTGTGTGTGAGAGAGACAGGGAGAGATTCATTAAGTTCAAATTTTCTTCTGCTTTAGGGGCGTCCTGAGTTGACCCCGACAGCCATTAAAGCTGGAAAGCTTCTGGCTCGCAGACTGGCTGGTCAAAGCACTGAACTCATGAACTACGACAACGTAAGACGCACAGAAATGCAAAAAAATACATACAAACGCGCACACACACACACACAGAGCACCTTTCTTGCTTGTTGGGCCTTTTGCATCTATACATTACGCTTCTTTTGTGTGTAATTATGATCATTTCTGCTGTTTCCGTGGTTGGAGTCTCTTATGTACTCCCCCATCCACCCCCATATGATTCATAACATAATGTGTCAGCATTTTCCAAAACATCATCATTCTTCTTCCTATGTATACTCTATCATCCATCAACAAGTCTTAATGAAGGCTTTATTATGATTGTTTGGGTTCGCATCCTACAAGAGACTAACACAAGACCAAGACTAATAAGCTGCCGTCTATTTGATGCGATGTTCACACCATATTAATCTGTTTGAAATGTGTCACTATTTGTATAATGTCGCATTCTTAGCCTTTTTTTGGGGGGGAAGATTTGACATAGAAAGCAGAGTATTGAGATTATCCGACCCAAACGATGTCCACGATAGAACGGACATTTTGATTCTTGGACTTTTTAAATTCTGTGTGTTCTTATTTTGTGTGACAGGTGCCCACCACAGTGTTCACCCCTCTCGAGTACAGCTGTGTAGGTTTGTCTGAGGAAGAGGCTGAGAAAAGGCATGGAAAAGATGGAATAGAGGTAAGACTATATGCTATAAGCAGCTCATGGCAGCTGATTGGTAAAATACTTTCTGAATGGATTTGGAGTATTTTCATATATCCATATTTAATTTTTTTTTTTTTTGTCATATGTGAATAAATATCTGCAGGACTAAGCATATCTACAGTCCCTTGCTGGGTGCTTATAGCTAAAACACACTAAGCACTAAGATTAAAGACATTAAATAGATTAGAGCTGAACATTCTTCTAAAACCTCACTCAGGGTGTGACTGAAGTGTGTTAACCGATAGATTACTTAAGATGTCACTGATGGTACTGAAACAACTTAAACCTTGACATAAAAGGTCATTTAATATAAGTTTCATCTGTTTAATTTAAGTGGTCTGTGAGGTGGTCTCCCCACACCATTTGTTAATGTAACAACTGCTGTGGCAACAAACTGCATCTGTGTCTATACCTTCGCTCCATTGTTGTCTTATTTTCTGGGACAATACTCGATGAATAGCTGCGTCTCACACACGCTCAAACAGAATGACACCGGCAGAGCCCAGCGGCTTGTTACTGTCAACATTCTGCATTATAAAAAAGCACAATGGCCTCTAACACCTAAGCAAACAGTGGCACACACGGGTACACAAAGCCGTATTTTATCTGTTTGTGTACGTGCAGCGTGTGCCAGATGATGGGCAAAAAGCCGCACAAGATCATTGATAAATGGTTTAGCCACCGAGCTGGGTGCTGCTGGAGGTGAGTGACAGGTGAGCAGGAGGCCTGATTGAGGTGTGTATGGGGTGATGACAGGCAGGCTGAGATCTGAGGAGAAACTGCAGCACCGGGCCCCGACAGCTGCACGGTCCTCACGACTTGTGTCGGCACGTTCGACGGTAGAATGAAACGCGCTGATGCACATGTCTGTGAGGACTTTGAAATCCAATCAGCATCTTAAAGCAGCACTGAGAGTGCTTTTCTTTTAGGCAGACTTTAATTGTAAGACAAAGTACAGTAGAGGCTACAGACCTGTGACCTGATATATTTTTTGTTCTCAATTTAAAAAAAAACCCCAACAAAGTCTGTATCTAATTCTGATTAGCGTTCAGGTATTTGTTGCACTGCTGGAATTGAAAGTTTAAAGTATTTTTACCTTTTCAAAAGAAGAGATCATCATGAATCTTGCCTCTTAGACTGATTTCAAATAATTCTATATATTTCTATTTCTCCTTTTTCTACGATATGTATAGATCTACCATGCTTTCTACAAGCCCCTAGAATTCACTGTTGCAGAGCGTGATGCCAGCCAGTGTTACATAAAGGTAAGGGTGGGCTGCAGACTTTTCTGTTGGTACTTTAAACCCCATATAGCAGCTGAATAACTAAAGGCTTCTTGGCTTCAGGTGGTATGTGAGCAGGGTGGCACTGGGAAGATCCTGGGTCTGCACTTCACTGGTCCAAACGCTGGAGAAGTCGCACAGGGCTTTGCTGTGGGCTTCCAGTAAGTTAATACATCCTCAATCCTCTGATCACTCTCAGGAGCCTTTTCAACCTACAAACACTGTTTTTATCTTCCTGTGGTCCTCAGTTGATTTAACTGTTGATTTGAAAGTGTTTTTTTTTTTAATGAGACAAAATATGAGGATACGGTGATTCCATGCCGAATGTCAGTAAAAGCAACTTGAAGGGACTACTTGTTTTTGTGTTTTAGGTGTGGGGCGACATATTCTCACCTGATACAGACAGTTGGAATCCACCCCACCTGTGCAGAGGAGGTGGTCAAGGTCCACATCACTAAGCGCTCTGGCTTGGATGCCACAGTAACTGGCTGCTGAGGTTAAGCACCTCGGTCTCTGAACACACAGTGAGCACGCAGGCTCCTCAGGGTGAAAGCAGAAAGTTAGTTAGCCTAGGTTTATCCTCCTCGTTCTCCTCCTAGCTCTCCATTTCTAGAGGGCCCGATGTTTACGCGGCTGGAACCTGTGAATCAATGTCTCTTCACAGGCTGGTGATGCAGGTTATCTTCACTGACACAGCAAGTGATAACCGCAACTGTTATCATACAATCTACACAAACGTTGTGTACATGCTCTAAAATCACCCAGCTATAGATGTGAGGTTCATGAGAGGCCCGCTACAGAGTGAGCGTCTTTTAAATAAACAGGCTCATCAATCAGGATTACGGCCCGCGGTGAGAATTTTGTTGAAACCGCACGAGAAATGTAGACTGGGTCCGAGCGTTCTTCTGAATATATATATTCTGCAAATATTGTTGTTTCTCTGGCTGTACTTCCTGTCCATTAGTCTTGTAGGTGACACATACCATACACCCCACCCGCCCCCACCGTGACACTGATGGATGGCTCCAGGGCCTTCGCCACAGCGACACCGTTCCATTTCCCATGGACACACACAAATAGTCGACGGGGCGCCTGTCAGTCAGCCAGCAACCTCCTGGGCCGGGGCACCCCTGCTTGTTTAGGGCCCAGCAGAGCCCTTTCGTTTTCCCTTCTGTGCGCTCCACCATCTACATGCATGGAAGCAGTGCAGTGGAACTACCAGTGCGTACTGTCAAAAGCTGTATGGATGCCACATCCCAGGCACGGAGAGCTCTATCTATTAATTAGAGTGCTGTGAGTGAGAGCTTTATTACAGCTGCAATACTCAGCCTCACCCAGAGGCGGCACTGTTGCACTCCAATTCTCCCCCCTTTTCTTTTTCTTTTTTTGAGAGGAGCCAAGAATGAAAGACAGGATAGTCAGTGGATAAAACATAAACCTGAATACATTCAGGCTGCACATTTAATCCCTTTAATCCCTATAAAAGATATGTGCTTTTGAATGAAGCTGGAAGGCAGACTGGCTTTATTGGAGCCAAGCTGATAAGGGTTATCTGTTGTGTATTTACATGGATGGCAGGTTAGTTCTCAAGAGTCATCACCTTTGAAGATAAGGTGAGTTGTTTATATCAATAAAGCAGTAATGGACCCCCACAGTTTGCCAAAGTGTTCAAGTTTTCAACCTGCTGCCTGCCGTAGACATCTTGGATTTATTAAGTAGATGAGGAGGGAGGAGGCCTGTCAATAAGGAGGCTTTGCTACAGAAATGGAGGTGCCTAAGAGGAGGGTGCTCAGGGTAGTTTATTTTTATTTGAAGTCTAATCTGCCCAGTCTGATTAATGATTCCGATGAGGGGAGTGACAGCGTGCCAGGAGATGGAGAGATGAAAAAGAGAGAAGGAGAGAGCTTCCAGGTTTATTTGGACCCTGGCTGGAGGAGAGAGAGCTTCTGCCCTGGTTAGGGAGGGATGAGGTGGGTGGGTGGTGGGGATTCCTGTGTGCTCTGTTCAGGGCTGAGGTGCTGACTGAAGGACCCTGACCTCCGCTCAGCAGGAACAGCTTGACTCTATCACTTCGAGCACAGAGGGCTCATATGCTGCGGCACTGCATGGCAGGGGCCTTTGGAAAGGGAAGAGGGGGGGGCAGAGAGAACCGTCCAAGCAGCCAACCAACACAACGCAACACCGAGCGGTGCCCGGGGTAATTGAGTCCATGTTCCTGTGCTTAACGAGCCACTTCAGAGACCCCAAGGGTGGGCCCAAGGCAACGTGAGGGAAGTCGTTGAGGCCATCAGTGTAACTGTAATGTCTGTTTGCTTTTTACCCTCCACTTCCCTTCTGCTTTGTCTCATTTGCTCTGTTATTTTACACACAGTACGGCTGTTCACACGCACAAAAATGAAATGGTCAGTATTTTCTTTTACTAAAACTTTCTGTCCAACTTAAATCATTTCTTTTCGTTGCTGATCAGTCACTCAGGGCCAAAGTTTTGACCAGTTAGCCTCAGCTGTGCTCTGCAGGGGGTCAGGGTTCAACTTTCAGGTCAGCCAGCTAATGATGACCCGCACTAAAAGCCAAAACTGGAGAGTGCAGGTCTGATGTCACCTGGCTGCAAACGTTAGTAGCTGTAAATAGAGAAGTGTCATTTTCTGTTAAAGCTTTGTGATACATAATTTATGTGTAAAGTAATAACACATTTGGTTGCACTGTCCCTAATAAAATAATGATGCCCACTGATTTACTGCTATGTGCCTTAAATAAATGACTCATTGGTCACTGAAAGGGGGAAAGATCCACCTGAAAGCATTTTTAAAAGGATATTGGAGAATTTTGGTGAATGTTTAAGCTTAAACAAGTCAACATTAGTGACGGTATAAATCTCAATTTCTGTGGGTCTATCTGAAAATAACCTACGTGGCTCAGTGTTAATATCAAGCAGTGTCACGAGGGATGGTTCCACTTTGACCCTGAGTTGTCTCTGCTGACAGGCACCTCTGCTATACAGCCCTGTCACTCAACCCTCTGCACCAACAATGGCAGAAATTCCACTGTGTTTGTTTGGTTAAGGACCGAGCTCTCCGAAAACCCCTGAACCTCCCCAGGATCCACAGCAGCCTCATTCACCCTAGGAATGAAGTCGGTGTCAGTCCTAACCCAGACAGTGGGAGTAAAGTTCACCCGCCGTCTCAAGAATAGTCAGCCCCATTTAACAATTGTCTCTCTTCTGCCGCTCCACAATAGAGCAAACAGGCTAAATCCACCTTGAAATGCACTTAGTAGAACATGTCAACATGCCAGGGTGCGCTCAGTCCTACGCTCCGTCTTAATCCAGCCCATTGAGCACTGACAGTTCTCTGTGAGTCAGACATTCACATTTCTTTGTCACTTCAGGTCTTGAGCTCTACCATCCAAAGCTGCTGGGAGAGCAGAACCCCTCGTACGCATGTTAAAACACACTTGCTGGGTATGTGGCCTCACAACGAGAGCAAAATCCTTGGGAGGAGGGGAATTGGATACATACCTTGTGTAAACATGAACAAAAAAAATGACGCTTGGAACAGAAAACGGCTCAAAACCTAAGCGAGGATTATCTTGAAGAAATGAATAGGGGCCAAGTATGACTGCCTCTTGTACTGCCTGTATCTGGCTCAAGAGCTGTCAGCCTTAGTTGTTGCCTGCAGGGCCCGGATGGAGTGCAAGGAGTACGATGAGGGCGGGGGGGCCTCCAAGCTCACCAAACTGGTCTCTTAGACTTTCTCCCTCTTCTGGCATCCCAGGTTTGAGACAGTTGCTCATTGAAGTCAAGTATGAAATCTGGTGGTTGACCCGTGAAGAATGTTTAGATGAGGCTTCACTGACTTTACACAACTCCACAAAGTCATTGTCACCAGAGCAAAGACATTTAGACGTACAAGCTTGCAGTCTGACTGCTCTCCGTCAGGAATTTCAAGGTTGTCTAGTTTGCTTCGCAGATTCCACGTCTGGTTTTGTTACAAATGTTGCTTCTGAAAAAGACTTTCCTCCCTTCGTGACTACTTATTCAGCTGCACTCAGAAGAAGTAATGGGAGTCTTGTTGGTAGCCCAGCAGAGGTGAGGGCCTGTGAAATGAGCTTATCTGACCCCTGATAAGAACAGGATACCCTGAGGAATGGTCTAAATTCAATACACATGACTCTGTCTTTATCTGAGAGGATGTGGGTGTTTGAAAAGTGGCTACATGTAGCACCGCGGTTAGGTTTGGCCTATCTACACCAGTCCAATAGATGACAATTGGGCATTGGGCGACCAGCAAGGGTATGCTACAGTGTCATAATTTGTGGTTCTGAATCTCCAATGTCATTAAAAGAGCAATTACATACCACAACCTCAGCCCCTAAATCATCTGGACAGGTCTTGCCACACGGGAAGCCGTCTTATTATTTCTGGAAGCGGCACAAAGGTTTATTGAGCTCATGTTTGGTGACGGCGTACAACAAAGAGAGAGTTTGTGTGTATTCGTGCCAGACTATGGCAGTTTGGATCGTAACAGTCTGCATGCAAAAACAATCCAACACATACTCATAATGTTTGGATCTAAACAAGACGTGTCTGGTGTTTTGCATTTGGACCTGCACGAATTAGGATTCTGTTGTTGCACCTTTTCACAACCCCTTAATCATCGTCTGTTTGATCAACTGTGTCCCCCACCCCCACCCATTAAAGCACTCGACATTTAGATTAATTGCTCGAGTAATTTCATTATTGTGGAGTTACAGCACACCTTTGCAGCCGCCATTGGTGCTGGAATGAAATGGGATTACAGCAGCGCTTAATGCGGAAAGCCTTGCTTTATCAAGCTGAAAAAGTGAACCAGCCTTAAGCTGCTTCAGAAAGGGAAATCAAAGCTAGCGTGATCAGAAGGATTCACTCATTGAGCTTCAGATAGGAGAACATTTCCAGCAATGGAATGACACGGCTCAGGGAGATATCACCGTTTCATTCAGTCACAGCCCACAAATGCTGTCGTTTTCAGACTCCTCGATCTTCTTATCATCTACAAACATGGCTGTCGAGTCACTTGGCTGGTCGCACCAACAGCTGTCCACCACTGTAGTCCAGAGTAAAATATCTCAATGACCATGTGTTTCATTTTCTTTTATTATTGTTATTGTTATTATTATCATCAGACTTATTATTATTCCAATGGATGAATCCTACTAACTTTACGTTTAACCTTTGTGGTTTTTGATGAAACGCTTTCACGTCTTTGTTAGATTACCATTTTCATTGTACTCCTGTTCACATCATGTTCACAGCTCAGAATGATTATAATTATAATTTTTAATGGTTGTTATATTTGTGTGATAAACCTCACTAGATCCAAAATAGAAATGTCTGTGTTAGAACATTCATAGTTATAGTAAATGAACTGCTTCTTATACAATGCTTTTCTACTCTATCTGAGCACCTAATGCGCTTTTATACTTGTCTCATTCACACAAGCACTTTTTTTCTATGATATTTCTACGTAAGTGCTTTTCTATCTAACATTTATATACATTGGAGCAACTTGGAGTTAATATCTGCTCAGTTAACAGGTTAACATTGCTCAGTCTGCATGTAGTCTAATTGTAATGTTGAACCATCAACATTACAATTAGTAGATGACCTGCTCTACAGCTACCCCACCAAATCAGGAACTGTCTGTGGAGACACTGAACTTTGATGGTTAACATTGCAAGCTAGCATCAGCCTATCTACATTTCTGTTCTGTGTTCACACTCTGTAAATGTGTTAGCATGCTGACATTAGCATTTGCCAGGCTATTGTCCTACTTTATATGGCTATGATCCATCGACTGTATATGAAAGGATTTATTCACCTTTCTGTCACACATTGCTTTGGACTGCATTTTGAAGCCTCAGTGTGTTTTTGCTCCAGCTAAGATGACTTTCTGGAGCTATAAGTCACCATATATAGGCATGGAGTCCCAAGTTATTCAGCTAATGCTAGCACACTTGGTTAGCTTGCCACTGGTGCAGCTCTAACTTTATACCTTAACACAAAACTTCAAAAAACCTCTGGCTTATAGAAAGATAATTAATAACTATAATAAAACTATACACAGAGACCAAGACCGTTTTTGGTATCAGTCTGCAAACGTGTTTTGTTTTGGGTTTTATTCTGATAATTTGGGCACTTTATCATAGGCGCGTTCACATACTGACTTGCTTTTAGAGCCAGCCTGAAGTGGCCGGACCAGGAACTGCAGTTTTTTGGTACTTCAGGTTTTCAACAATGGCATTTGCCAAGTAGTAAAAGTAGAGAGCTGTTCGGCCGTATCACCTTTGGACATGTTCTTTTAAATATGTTTTGTGTGTGTGTGTTAAACTATTTTCTAGTGCATTTAAAGTCAGAATTAATTGATCAATTCAAGAGCTAGTGTGCAAACACTGAACTAATAAAAGTTTTGTTGAATGTTATAGGCTGGAAATAGTTGCAATAGTTTGGGAGGAAAAAACCCCCCTAATCAAAACAAACGCAAAAGAAGAGCCACGAATAGTTTCAGTTTCAGTCTGGTTAAACCTCTCTTAAGACTAAATCTGACACACAAACATGCAGTCACTTCTGGCAGGGATACACTTACACACTGTTTTACACTGTCTTTATTGGGAGGAATTCTCAGCCAGCTTCTACTTAACAAACAGCTTCATTTCTTGCAAACAGTAGCAGGGCAAAGAAATCATAGTAACACCAAGCTGACAGTTTCCTCCTGAATGCTGCTCTGGGGCTCTGGTGTTATCAGCTTAAGTCACATCACATAAATCAAAGCACCTTCTAGTGGCACAGACGATTCCTGCTCTGCAGCCAGCACATCTGACTCGTAAGCCTGGGCCCGACTTGGGCATCACTGGTGCAGATTGCAGCTGTTGCTGATGGTCCTGAGTGTAAACATGCATATAGTAAGAATACACACAGACAGTCTGAGATGCAGAGACGGTTGTTTTTGGGATACACACTGAGCTCACCCTCTGGCTGCTGTCGATGCCTGTGTGATTGATTGTCTTTCCTGTTTAGCTGTGTGTCGTAAGAGCAGCAGTTTGTGAATGAATCACACACGCTCACGCTTCACATTTGCCATGCTGTATGTATGGGTGATGTTTAAGCTCACAATTATGCCTGACTGTGTTTATTTTTTGCCAAACTTGTGAAACAGCAGTATATTTTATATACTGTGCAGGCTGGCGGGAAGCATGTGGATGCATGGCACGAGCTCTGTCGTTTGCAGTCTGTGTTTTGTGGGTCACACACACACTTACTACGTCTTGTACAGCTTCTTTCGGTAAACACTAACTTCCCTTAAAAATAAGGTTGCGTGTTTTACAAAACACACAGACCGTTCAAGAGCAGGAGTGTTACCGTCACAGGCAAACTTTGGTACGCCCACGCTCGCAGAGGCCAGTGCGCATTTAACGCTCGATAATTATCATTCACGCTGTAACCTTTGGCCTCAATGTCATCCCGAATGACAAATGAAGAAGGAACATAGACGAGAAGTGCTCATTACTGTACGTCTGGGCTTACTCATCTGGGTTACGTCCACCCAAAGGTGCTTCAGACTGTCTGTGTTTTTATGCTTTTTGCTTGCAGTGGAAACAGAGATGGCCTGAGTATTTAGATTACAATAACAAAGCAAAAGTATGACGTAAGGTCTGTTACCAACAGGTTTTTTTTTCTCCTTTTTAATAAAATAAGTCAAATTAATTGTCAGGACATATACTGTACTTAACACACAAATAGTCACACAATTTTTCTTACATATTACTACTTTTAAAGACTATGTACAGAAAGCCAGTTGTTACCCAGTGATGTTAACCCAAGTTGAGTCACTGCTCAATCCCACAACATTTCAGTAGGATTCAAATGTGGCTTTGATCAGGCTGCCTCAGAACCCTCCATTTGTTTTTGAGCCATTACTTGTTTGCTGTTAGCTGTTGTGCTTTGGGTCGTTACACTCTTGTAAGGTGTGGTTTTACATGAATGGGCTTAAATTATCTTGAAGAACTCCTTGATATGTCAGCTTCTAACGTTTTCACCGACAAAACCCGGGTTATTCTTCTGTGCCGACCATGTCTACTGTTACTGCCGCCATACAACTCGACCCGTGATTCCAAATAAAAGCATTGTCTTTGCCTGTTGTAACTTTGAATCTATTTGTCTTTGTTTCCCGTTTAAACTTTCACCTGTAATTCCTTTAATGTACACTCAACAAAAATATAAACGCAACACCTTTGTTACTGCTCCCATTCCCCATGGGATGGACGTAGAGACCTAAAATTCATTCCAGATACACAATATAACCATCCCTCCCAAACAGTGGTCACAAATCAGTCCAAATGTGTGGT